>NC_060215.1:20190000-20377500 GCF_021130785.1 Homalodisca vitripennis
ATAAATTAAGTCACTCTACTTGTAAATTACTATACGTAATTCTTATTGTATGGCTTTAAGTAATTGTACTCACAAATGCAAATGAGTAAAGGCACTTACCTTACTTAATAAAGGTATAAGGTACCCGCTGTTTTAATTACACTGAAAAACACATAAATCTAGAGAATATAAAAAAACCTGTTTGTGGCAACATATTCAGCATTACGACGGTAAATCGGAAACCACTTGACACAAAAAACATATATCATTGAATAATATATTCCAAAGTGCTAGATCCAAGATGGCAGCCGAAAAAGTGAAGTAATTTAAAATAGAGTATTTCACTCCAAAAAATAT
The DNA here is from genome assembly GCF_021130785.1 of Homalodisca vitripennis. Taxonomy (NCBI): domain Eukaryota; kingdom Metazoa; phylum Arthropoda; class Insecta; order Hemiptera; family Cicadellidae; genus Homalodisca; species Homalodisca vitripennis. The sequence continues at coordinate 20,190,337 of NC_060215.1, forward strand.
CAATAATGCAAAATACCGCAAAATATACTTGTAAGGGACATTTGAAATTCACCTGTATATTAGCATATAGAATGATAGCAAGTTGGTTAGGTATTGGTGTGTTACTAGTATTACTATGCTACGTGAGCGGATTGAGTTTCTAAAGGGTCGCTTTTGACAAGTAATTTTCTGCAATATCCTGTGATCGCTTTAGGTAAATCCCAAAGTAAATTAGTGACTCGTTACGTCAACTGGAAACTCCGCTCGGGAATCTAAATGTAGTTATGGTACTTTGCAGCTGATATTACAAGCGTGATTATACAAAATTAGTTTATAAAGGCAACTAATTTTATTTTTTTAATTTTATAATAAAATTATCATGTCTATGGCAACCACTTACAGATTGTATGTCTCTATTTTTATTTATTTATATACACGGAAATGAATAGATGAATATTATAATATACATCATCAAGGAATATAGCTGATAACTGTATATGGATACATCATCAAGGAATACAGCTGATAACTTTATATAAATACATCATCAATGAATATAGCTGATAACAGTATATAGATACGTCATCAATGAATACAGCTGATAACTGTATATAGATATATCATCAATGAATATAGCTGATAACAGTATATAGATACGTCATCAATGAATACAGCTGATAACGGTATATAGATACATCATCTATGAATATAGCTGATAACGATATATTATGCCAGCATGCAAATATGCAAATATTAATAACAATTTATTGATAGGATATAGTTAGAAAATAACAATATACTACTCTAATGACAGCAAAAAATGCAAACTTACTAACAAAGTCAGACTTCGAACAACAATATATATATATATATATATATATATATATATATATATATATATATATATATTGTTGTTCAATGTTTGTTGTTTGAAGTCTGACTTTGTTAGTAAGTTTGCATTTTTTGCTGTCATTAGAGTAGTATATTGTGAACGCAAAGATAAAGCTGTAACAACAATATAAATTAATTTATACATAATAAATCTTTAATAACAACAATATAAATATATTTACACTTACATTGTAACCTAAATATTACCAAAGATAACAGACTAGACATAAGTAGTTAGTGATTACGCTGTAGGAACCGAACCAAATGTAAATAATATAACAATATTGTAAATATACAATCATAAAACAATCTGCATAAAGCAGATGCCTTGCAATAACAATTATTAGTATAACAAGTCACTTAATGGCATAATAACAACACTGCAACATTCTTCTTAAAGGCTTCCATGAGTGAGTCGAAGAAATCAGTGACAGAACATACCTTATTTCCAGTCCTCATTAACCTTGGGTTGGTGCTGCAATACCGGTAATTTTCCCGAAGGTACAAACTAAAAATATGTATTTATGTATGTGTATTAAAACTGTAGGTAGCATATATGGTATACTTTAAACAGTAAGGGAGCTAAAATTAGCATCTTAAAACGAGATATCTTATAACCAAGCCTGTACTTTGTTTATCTAATATACCTTATGCAACTAATTGACTAATCAGCTTATGTAATGGCAAAGTTAGGAACCGAAATGAGCAAAGAAAGGCAACAGGATATTTTAGGGCGTTTGCAATTACCATTTTCAGTTGTATATGTAATTGGTAAACATACGTTTCGAGACCAACAATCCGATATCTTCCTCAGGTGAATAACGACGTAACATATGAAACGAACAATCAAGTTCACCAAATAGATGTCCCAGTGTAAATTCTGATCAGCTTTGCTGTTCTTTTGTATATTTTTAATAACAAAAACAATTTATACAAATCTTAATCTAAATCTATGTCAAAATTAAATATTTTAGTTAATATGGAATCTGGAGTTAAGTGGCAGAGAGTACTTGATATCCCCAACTCCACCTCGTCTTGGTAAAGGCATTTCCATTTCATTGCAAGTCTCATAATTTTTTTATTACAATTTTACAAAATTTAATTGCCAAATATTTGCACGGTAAAGCATAAGTGTGTAACAACCTAAAGAAAAAAACCTTTGAATATTTTTGTATGTAATAAATCAATAATGATTTGAGTTTAATCGTTGAAAGTAACTTCCGAGAGATATCAGCTGCTCTTAAATTCATTTAATTAATTATATTTTCCCTTTTTGACAGGCGTTACTGAAACTCTCATCAGACCTAAGAGTGGTTTTACCACGTTAATTTACAGTCATTTAAAAACATTAACGACATCGCCTTTTAAATGTCTGCAAGTTATTTTTAATTAATTAAAGTTTTAATTTAAAATTATTTACATGTACACTGTGTCCTCAAAGTCATGTCACAGTTTAAATTTATTATAGCTACTCTATTATTAATCGCAGGTCTATGAAACATCTACAAAAGAGTTGTTTATAAATTTTGTTACCCATTGCATTGTTCTCATCTATGGCTAAAGTCTTTACGAAACCAGCCATAATGGCAACTTTGTAAAAGTCGTTTAGTATATTTTTGTTTTACATTGTTAATTTCAGTGTAGCGTGAGTATCGTCCAGTGTTTCACGGAAATCCCTCTGACAGATGCAGCATTTAATGATGGAAAGAGACGTTTAGGGAAAGAGACAGATTATTGGACAAAAAGCGAAAAGTTATGGTATCAAACAGTCGAAAACATGTGCGACCACGTGTGCATGAGTTGAATGTCCCCAAGTATACAGTTTTGAAAGACTTAAATTTAGTGGTTTACCAACTGCTTTGACTTTGCTGTATAAGAACGGACTAAATCAACATTTAATAAACTGCATTGTTTTTAGTTTTGAGGCTAACTTTAACTGTTTTGGAAATTTACAATGTCATGGCGTTCGTACATTGAGCACTTAAAGCAACGAATCAGAGCTGCGATTGAATCAGTTTTCCCAGAATTTCTGATCAAAATATGAGAGAAGATCAAAGTTCGCTTGGACGTCTATAGGGCGATTCATGGTGCTCATGTTGATCTCAGATAAACTGACGTCAAACTGCTTAAAGTACTCTTTAATCCAATTCTTGTGCTGTATGTATGTGTATAAATAAAGTGTGACATGACTTTGTGGGCAAACTGTATTTACTAGTGAAGTTCAGTTGGTAAACTAACTGATTGGATCGAACTTGACATACTTTATCTTTTAAATTGAAAAGAATTTTTTACTTAACATCTGCAGGTTATTATTTAAGAAATGCTCTTTTAATTTAACTGGTCATCCTGTAATACATGATGTATTAAATTATTAATTAAAGCCACCATTAATATAATTCTGCACAAATTAAAAATGTAAAACTGTTTATAAATTTATGGGTAAAACTAGAAAAGGGAGAACAACTTTTTATGAATATAAAACACTTTTTCAAACTGTATTTCCATACATTGTTCATAAATACTATATCCAGAGTGAACTTATTAAACAAATTGTTGCTGTGTGATTTCAGACAAATCCGTATTGTTGGGGAGCACCTCATTAAAAAAAATTAAGAGCCTTGTTATTCAATAATTTTGGTTTATATATGATATTGTACAGTGAATTACATCAAAACATGATCAAATAAGTTTCAATCACGTGACACGAAAGAACTTGAATTCTGGATATAGTGTAATATTGTCTGGAACACTTCCCATAATTTAAGTGCTTTACTTTTCGTACTTATATAACCAAATAAACGGCTAATATCAGAGGGTCTTGATTTGGAAGGTGAAGTAAACTCCCGCACAGTATTGAAATGAATCAACATTAAATTTTACATTATTGTCGACATTCACAACTGTTATATCTTTCAAAACTAATTAGTTTAAATAAAATTTAACAAGAAGAAATACAGTGTTTTAAATAACGAAATACTTTAATGTTTCTATAAAGGGGTTCCGTTTTGTCAAGATGATTATATTTCAATAGGAGACACAAAGGGCGTAGCAAAGACAACATAACATGATAGAGAGATTCATTTTATCAGTATAGAGATTCAAACCAAGAAACTTAATATGCGTTTTACTCTATGAATATATTTGTTGCAGTATGTGTCAATGGCAACTACCAAATTATGGAATAAAGAAACGTGTTGGAACAGATTAGCAACGATACATATGTTATTCTTGGAAACGTTCGGAAGGAGAGAGAGAGGGAGTGAAAGATAGAGTGGGGGAGAGAGGGAGAGAGAGAGAGGGGTAGGGAGGGAGAGGGTGAGGGTGAGGGAGAGTGAGGAGGGACAGGGAGAACTAGTGAGAGGAAGAGAGAGGGTGAGAGAGGGAAAGGGAGAGAGTGTATGAGCGAGGGAAATGGAGGAGAGAGAGTGTGAGGAAGGGAGGGAGGGAGAGGGAGAGCCAACTAACTACCAACTAAATATGTTCCACTGAGTGATTTACGTTGATTATCATGTCTCAAATTCTAACTTTAAATTTTTCAGTACTAATACTTATCTTACATCCTAGATGTCTCTTTTTGCTAAACTGTCATTGTCTAAGCAAATTCCACCCTTAACTGTACGAGCACACCATCTAGTTTATCTTGATATCGATAGACATTTCTCTAAGAGAGAAATATATCTTCAGCCACTCTAGTTTTGGTTAAGGTTGAAATGAGAGGATAACAGAAGATTTAACCCTTCTTCATGATATGAAATAAAAATTTTTCCCAGATCATATTTTCTTAGCTTGATAAACTTTAAACCAACAGCCAGACATAAATAAAAGTAGAATCAGTCAGCTAGCCATAATATAGAGATCGTTAAAGTGGTGACTTTTATGATAATGTATCTAGTTGTCTGACTGCGACATTATAACTATTATTTATGGGTCTGTAGGTCGGGTTGAAGTGCATCAAGCTAGGAAAAACTTGGAGAAAATATCGTTTCATATGCATTCCTTTCCATACTTTCGCATTTTTACCTCTACCTGAAAATTTATTAGGGTAATTCCCTCTATTGATTTTAAGCCACGCCGGATTGTATACTTAAACAGTACAGCTCAAAGTGGCTTTAGGCTCCTAGACTAAAAAGCGTAGACGTGATAGACATTTTTTTCAGTACTTAACTGAGCCAATGCAAGATGAAGGTTGCGAAAGATGTGCAAGTTACTGGAAGTTTTCAGTATTCTAAATTACTACCATTCAACATAGAGAATAACATGTCCAAGGGTGACAAAATTTGTATAAGGTTAGTCAATAAATTCTCATTTTACGGACTTGAAAATGAAGTGTTACGCTTGTCAAATCTAGCAGAAACAATAGGGTGGCCTAGTATAGAATAAACTAGATCATGCAATATTTTAAAGAAGCATTCATAATTGTAGTGAAGGTCTTTGACGCGTATTAGGCAAACATTGAGGCCCTTCGCTGATCGATTTGCACGGTCAGGAGTGGAAAGCAGGCCCGAAGTCTCCTTGGGAAACCGCGGTAACACCTTCACACTACAGACCGACTGTCCTAGGTCACTGCTAATCACTCAATCTGTCTGTCTACCGTAGGTCACTACAGTCGTCTCAGAGTCCTGAAACTGTCACCGTATATTTCATCCAACAGGTCGACCCTACTAGAACACTGCTAATCACTCCATTTGCCTACCAACAGTTATTCCATTCATCTCAGAATCTTGAAACTATCACAGTAGATTTCATCCAACAGGTTGACCCTACTAGAACACTGCTAATCACTCTATTTGCCTACCAAAGGTTATTCCAATCATCTCAGAATCTTGAAACTATCACAGTAGATTTCATCCAACAGGTCGACCCTACTAGAACACTGCTAATCACTCTATTTGCCTACCAAAGGTTATTCCAATCATCTCAGAATCTTGAAACTATCACAGTAGAATTCATCCTACAGTCCGATTATCCTAGGTCACTGATAACGTAGTATACCTTTGTCCTGAAAGTTACGGGATACCCTGTATATAACACTATTAGTCTATGATCTTAAAACTAAAAACCGATCACTTGAACATTGTCGTGTGATGAAGATACATATTATAAAAATGTGTGTGAAGAATACAATGCTGATTTAGCCATACTATTTACAAATTATTACCGATATTCCCTTATGATTACCCGTGTATCGCTCTCTATAAAATGGATTTATTGATGACCATACTTGACCACTGTGACTTGTATGACCACGTACCCACCCATAGAGTCATGTTTTGGCAGCCTTTGGCATAACAATTCCTCCCCATTCAATTATTTTACAGTTAAATGAGAAATCATCTCGTAAGTAAATATTAATTCATCACTTACATATACATTTGCTAGTTCTGCCTAAATCCTAGTAATTTTCAGTATTGATTGGTAGAAAAAATTTGATTTGCTAAGCAATCTGAGTACTCTTACAATCATTCAATTTCTTGCAACCTATGTACATTCTAAGTATATATACACAAGTCCGTGAGAAGTAACTAAAATGTCCCAAACCAAAATAAACTATATTTTTCAGTTGAGTAAATTCACAAAAATTGGTGATGCAGTAGAATCGTTTGAAACCAATAAAGAACCCGAATCCACTGTGTAAGTATAAAGTCCATGACATTTTTGAAGTAGTTGTGGCTCAGTCTGCACTGGCGAAACAAAGTATTGGTATCGAAGCGAGTTCACGAACTATTAGGATATAGAAAATCAGCCGTAGCCTAAAACAAGTACAAAACAAAACATGCAATTGAATTTCTTAAAATAAAAGTACTTCTAAAAAGTTAAATAAAACAAATAAATAATCTATAAATAATAATAGGAACTTTATGAGTAACCAATAAGCAAAATAAAGAAACGAACGATAACATGAATGTTGAATTAAACTTCAGTTCATTTACCTCTTACTACAAACGACTGAAATTTGACGCTGTTAAAGACTTGACTCTTGGAATCTGTAGTCTTGTTCGACTATAGAGATCTAAAAAGTCGAAGAAGCTTAAAATGAAATTTTTATGTCGTTTCGACAACAGAGACACCTAGTCTACAAAATATAGTGTAATCTAGTTGAAAAGGTATTCTCATTTGTCTCATCAAATTCACAACTGAGCGCACTACAATGTTTCAGACCCAATCTAAGCACGGTAGAGCAACCTAGATTTGTACAGAAAACGTAGCAATTTTTGAATGGAATCATTCAATGTGAATGATGAGTTGATCTTTAGTTCACCTTCCTCCTAGTGCAACGTCTGGAATCTGACGTTGTCATAGACATGACTCCTGGAACCTTGAGTCATGATTGTCTGAAGAGATCCAAAAAAAGGTCGCTGAGGAGAAGCTCAAAATGAACTCTTTAAATCGTTTTGACATCAGTCTGAGGTGATAATAATCTAGGTGAAGAGGTATTGTCATTGTCTCATCAGATGCACAATTGTCGAGGAGTCAAGCCTATGGCAACTGCAGATTCCAGACGCTGCCCCAAGACGAAGGTGGACTGTAGGTCAACTCAACATTCAAACTGAATCAACTCTTCCAACCATAGCTACGTTATGACTAAATAAGATAACATCAAACTATCAAAAATTTGGCAGCCTGTGACAAAGAAGCCATATTATTGATCACTAACTGACTGTTCGTTTTAATCGCTGGCAGGTTCAGCTTCGACTAATTACGATACAGCAAATCTCCCTATACTCATCTTCATAAGCGGATGTGCATTACCGACTCAGTTTTGGTTAAACATCTGTTTTGTTTTTATAAGTCAATTTGAAGGCTGTGTAATAGTTTCAGATATTAGAACCGTAAAGTGATTGTACTCACCCAAAACTATAGCCGTTACACATGTCTCTCTCGCACTCCAGCTCACACTGTTTCACCGTCCTGGCAGTTAGAGTCTTGCTCACGTCTGAACTGTTGAGTCGCCGGCCTATCGCTACCCTGTCGTAACATTCTGGAACACGGCAAACACAAATATTATTCAAATCTTTGAAAATTCTAACATACATAAAGTTATATAGCTCCTCTTACATTTCTATGTAAATATCGTTTAATTTATTAACAAAACTATGAAAATGTTTATTGTAAAAGTCTATTTAGTTGTTTTTTTTTCTTCTTAAGTTGAATTTTAACTCTTCTAGGATAAACGGATTTTATAGACGGTTGATAATTAATTATAACTTGATAAATGTAACATAATTCACACACACAACACATCCTCTAACTCCGCCTTTAATAAAGTCATGTTCTATTTTATTTCACATTCTGCCAGGTCGGATCTATCGGTTGCTATTTAACTTAAAAAGAAATCAAAACGTTTTAACATAACGAGAGAATAGCTATGTAGATGTAAAGTTACCCAGAACTGGATATTTCATTAGTAACTTGTTATATTCTCGTGAGCTTGGGATATTGGAGAAGAGACTATGAATCTGCTGAAAAGATTGGGAAATATAGCTGACTATGAATTTGAGTACTGGTTATGTGGGGTTTATATATATATATATATATATATATATATATATATATATATATATATACTGGGTATCCATACTATATATTAGTATACGATATCCTTGTTCATTCGGAGATATATCCTGTTTATTGACATACTACATCCCAGATAGCACTCTGAGAACAATTCCACCGCCGAATTTTGAGTGCGGTCATTCTTCTACCACAAACGGTTTTAAAAATAACTTTTGAATATTTTAAAATCTAAAATGTTTCTATAAGACTAATATAAAAAGTCTTCAGCTTCTAATCAAATATCCAGCCCTAGATCATTTTATGTTTAGTTAAATTATCTTACTTAAATTAAATAACTGACATGCTTGCTGTTCCGAAAAGCTTTGTACAGTTTCAGCATTGAATTATTCACTTCCGTTTTACTCATTTTTTGCATTCGTTGTCTACCTTGATATTAACCGCTAGACAAATTGTCTAAGATATTACCTGTTTTTAAAACAGGCAACACAATTCAAATTAGTAACTACTGCCTGCCATATATCACTTCTTAGTATATTTTCAAAATCCCGGATATACTTGTATATAGCGGATTACTGAAGTACTGACATCAAAATCCTTGTATTAAACTAACATTGATTTAAAAATCACACTTTTCCCGATCTTGACTTAAAACCATCTGCAAAAAGATTAATCATATGATGTAATGTTTTCTTATGATTAGAATTACATATCATTACATGACTATATCTACTGCTCATAGAAAATGTTGTACAATGAGACCTAATTTGGTATTTAAATTCTTGAAAAAACCGCGTTAGGTCACTTTCACCATTTCATCTTTCAGGGTACAAATTGAGTAGTGACTTCCTCAATTTCTTGTTAACCGTTAATTAAAAATTTTAATTTTTTATATCTGAGTCAGGAGCTTAAAATGTCTAGTGCTAGCTTGGTTTTAGTAGAATAATATAGGTATTAAACACCGTTAAGATAAATTTTTAAAACTATTTAGTTTGCTTTTTACTATACGTTTAAAATGAGTAAACACTAGTATTTCTATAGTTTTTTTCAGATTATTTCTTATCTGTGTAAAACCATTAGTTTTGAGAAGCCTTAAACAGCCATAATATAAATTTTGTCTACTTTATCTTTTAAATAGGTTTCAATTTATTTACTTATTGAGAGGCTCTGTGCAGCCTATTTTTATTCCTTAAAGTTCCGATGAGACAGAAAGGCACAACCTACAGCGGTAAACTGTTTATACACACACACGAGCTATAATGTGAGCTATAAACACGAGCTATATATCGTGCGAACTATAAACACGAGCTATACATCGTGTGAGCTATAAACATGAGCTATATATCGTGCGAGCTATAAACATGAGCTATAAACACGAGCTATATATCGTGCGAACTATAAACACAAGCTATATATCGTGCGAACTATAAACACGAGCTATATATCGTGCGAACTATAAACACGAGCTATATATTGTGCGAGCTATAAACACGAGCTATATATCGTGTGAGCTATAAACACGATCTATATATCGTGCGAGCTATAAAAACACGAGCTATATATCGTGCAAACTATAAACACGAGCTATATATCGTGTGAGCTATAAACACGAGCTATATATCGTGCGAACTATAAACACAAGCTATATATCGTGCGAACTATAAACACGAGCTATATATCGTGCGAACTATAAACACGAGCTATATATTGTGCGAGCTATAAACACGAGCTATATATCGTGTGAGCTATAAACACGATCTATATATCGTGCGAGCTATAAAAACACGAGCTATATATCGTGCAAGCTATAAACACGAGCTATATATTGTGCGAACTATAAACACGAGCTATATATTGTGCGAGCTATAAACACGAGCTATATATCGTGTGAGCTATAAACACGATCTATATATCGTGCGAGCTATAAACAAAATCTATATATCGCGCGAGCTATAAAAACACGAGCTATATATCGTGCGAGCTATAAACACGAGCTATATATCGTGCGAAACTATAAACACGAGCTATATATCGCGCGAGCTATAAAAACACGAGCTATATATCGTGCGAGCTATAAGCATGAACTATCAATCCTAAGGGAACGACCATTATGCACGAAATACAGAATCCGTCCCAACCTGGACTTGATGCGTCAAATTGATTAAAGTCCTGCATTCAGGAAACACTCAGTTCTTTAAGCTCTGTGAGAACAGGACTATTTCACATATCAATTAGATCATCCGTACCATACGGAGAAAGCATTCCCATTTATAACTTGAAGTTACAATAATGATCTGAGTTGATCTTATTGATATCTATTTAATAACTGTGCAGAACCGTTTTAGAAGGGAATCGCATATCAACACATTTCCGACAAATGACGGCACTTTTTCTTTCTAATCCACCGTGAGCGGCAAGCAGCGTTTATTGGAGCGAACGGGGCGGCAATGTGGCAGTCGGTGGTACTTTATCAATGTGTGCTGATGCGTTAGACCTGCAAAAAAATTCGGAAGCTGACATTCACTTTTAAATACAGGTGAATATTTTTTATTACTAACGCAATCGCAATATCGTATTCCCAATTCGGTATAAATATTGAATGACCTTTTGAATAAACTGTAAGTACTGAGAAAAATTACGAACAATATTCAATGTGATATTGTGATAACTTTCTTAACTTGATCGTTTATAATATTTTATAATATTAATTTCAAAAATATCACAATAAGTAATACCATAAAATAAAAGTAAAAATTGTTTATTGGTTAAAGCTTTACATATGTTCGACCTAAAGATGATCAAAAGAATGTTTAACACCTTTAAAAGACATATTATAAAAACCGATATAGGTCCCGCCTTGTTTTTAGATTGAGATTTTAGTACAGAATATTTTTTATGAGAAAGGCATTCAGTAGACTGGATCCTTTCTTTTAGTTTAAAAACCGTAGCCTTTTTGAAATATCTTAGTTTTAAAACAATACCACACAAACGTATTTTGAACATTAGTTTTAGGTATACGATTTCCAATTTTCTGACGAACATGAATAACAAAAAAATTCTTAAATATCAACATAAATCTCCTACATCAGTAAAGGCAGTTACAAACTCAATAAACTACATATTTTATGCACTACCATATAAATATTTGTTTCCAAAACTGCATCAGGCACCTAAATAACCTATTCATGTTATCTGTGAAGAAAATATTTTGTACTTTTCTCTGTCATTAGATGAAAAAACAGTATTTATAGTTTTACGCTTCAGCAATCATGCGTAGACTTCAATGGGTTTTCAAATGACTTTGATCATACTTTGAGCTAATCTACTTCTTCTGACTAAAAAATGTTTATGAATACACTTGATTGTGTTCTCATAAAGATACGTTTAACGTACAATATTTGAATCAACCACTTATATCACTTGCAGTAAGTAAACTTCATTCAAGTGTACAAAAACACACTAAAATACAACACTATATTTGTTTGTGTAGGTACTTTCGAGTCCTTTAATACTCATATAAAATTAAATCAAACATAGACAACTACTAAAACACTTCAGTGACGATAGAAAGCCAAAGGACTAATGTTTTACTCTCGACTTATAACTTTTACTATGCGGAAATTTGAAGTAAGAAATGCCTTTGAGTTATGATTGTTTTCGTACCTTCAAAAAGAAACCTATTATAAACAAAATTGCCTATGGATATGAGATGAACTCTGTTTGCTATTAAGACAGTGGTTTCAGTCTTGTTCTCTCTCATACTAGCATAACAAGTGTTTAATAAAAACACCCTCCGAAATGACAATGTAAGCCAAGGGTAATACAAGAATTTAGATAAGATAGTCAATGTAAACCTTTGAATAAGCGATAGCAATGTAAGCAATCTCCAGATGAGCTATGGTCAGTTAGAGATGTGAACTGTTTCTTAACTGAGTATCTACGAAACAATGTGAATGCAAAATTTCAAAACATGTTTTGTTAGTTTCCAATTTTCTGACGAACATAAATAACTAAAAATTCTTAAATATCAACATAAATCTCCTACATCAGTAAAGGCAGTTACAAACTCAATAAACTACATATTTTATGCACTACCATATAAATATTTGTTTCTAAAACTGCATCAGGCACCTAAATAACCTATTCATGTTATCTGTGAAGAAAATATTTTGTACTTTTCTCTGTCATTAGATGAAAAAACAGTATTTATAGTTTTACGCTTCAGCAATCATGCGTAGACTTCAATGGGTTTTCTAAATGACTGTGATCATACTTTGATCCAATCTACTTCTTCTGACTAAAAAATGTTTATGAATACACTTGATTGTGTTCTCATAAAGATACGTTTAACGTACAATATTTGAATCAACCACTTATATCAGTTGCAGTAAGTAAACTTCATTCAAGTGTACAAAAAAACACACTAAAATACCACACTATATTTGTTTGTGTAGGTACTTTCGAGTCCTTTAATACTCATATAAAATTAAATCAAACATAGACAACTACTAAAACACTTCAGTGACGATAGAAAGCCAAAGGACTAATTTTTTACTCTCGACTTATAACTTTTACTATGCGGAAATTTGAAATAAGAAATGCCTTTGAGTTATGATTGTTTTCGTACCTTCAAAAAGAAACCTATTATAAACAAAATTGCCTATGGATATGAGATGAACTCTGTTTACTATTAAGATAGTGGTTTCAGTCTTGTTCTCTCTCTTACTAGCATAACAAGTGTTTAATAAAAACCCCCTCCGAAATGACAATGTAAGCCAAGGGTAATACAAGAATTTAGATAAGATAGTCAATGTAAACCTTTGAATAAGCGATGGCAATGTAAGCAATTTCCAGATGAGCTATGGTCAGTTAGAGATGTGAACTGTTTCTTAACTGAGTATCTGCGAAACAATGAGAAAGCAAAATTTCAAGACATGTTTTTTTAGTTTCTAAAATGTTTATGTCTAACAGTGATAGGCATCATTACAGCTGTGTGGTTCTAAGATGTTATTGCAGTTGATATGGCTTATATTTCGGGAGTTTATATTAAATTTTAATAGCGAGTGAGTGGGAGAGCGTAAAGAGTAAAACTCATTACTTAATGAGAACCTATATGGTACCACGGATACAATAATCAGTGATCTTCTAAGACGCGTTAATTGGAGAGTAAATATATTAATTAGGGGAGGAAACTTTTCATTTTCGAGCACACGAGAAAACCCATTAAAGACTTCCCACAACTAAATATATGGTGTTTTTGAAGCTTCTGATAATTTAGTAATCAAAAAGTAATACTATTGCTTAATGATCAAATATGCGGTACTATGGATGAATTGTAGAATTCAATAGCATTAATTTGAGCAGTTCCCTGATAAAATTATTATTAAATTGTTTCATCTTTAGGCAGTTTGCAAGTCTGACGTTAGTTTTAAAGTATGTTATTTTTCATTTTATATTTGTTAAACTTTTCTAGCATTTTATATTAGCTTCTTTAGCATGTTAGCATGTTGTTAGTTAAAAATTCATAACAACATTGTTTGTTGTGGAAGGTTTTAAGTAAATGGTACCGAAAATGACAAATTTAACTTTGGGTTCAATTAGACAATAGCCTCCCCTTAAAATCCGTATAAATGAAAACTGATGTCTTACATTGTCATTAACGTTATTTTTAGTGGAAACAAGCAAATACTCGTGGAATATTAATGTGTACGAGTAGCAATAACACAGACGCTTTATAAAATACAAATGGAAATGTTTCACTGCTACAAACAATATTGAAGTTGGCTTTATTCAAAGCTAAAGTGATTAACATACTGATGTTACAAATTGTTTCGAGGATTCAAATCCATCCTCTTCCACACGTATAATAAATTCAATGCATAACAAGTGGATAAATTTGGATAATTCAATGCATAAATTTAAAGCTACAACGTGGAGGAATGGGCTGCCACTACTGAGGTAAAATAGCTGAGATAAACAGACCACACATAGAGATCTATATCTACACAACATCCTTGATGGTTCAAATTTCACTCTAATCCTCCAACATCTAAGTTCTTTAGAAAAAATCTATAATAAAAACAGCACTTTGACCACCTTGAAGTGGCCTTTTCTTTGAAACCGGCGAAGAGAACCCACAAGCGCTTTACGAGAAGGTCACAATGGCTACAAGTAATACTTGCCGTACTGGAAACATTTCTGAACTAATGAAAATTCACCGTTTGAGTTTGTTTTTGACGATGGACGTATTGTGAAGGAAACAGGATTTTCCGCACATTTTCCATCGTTCAGTGGTTACAATCACTGAATGATGGAATCTTTCAGTGATACAATACATTGTATCACTGAAAGATGGCGAATGTTCGAAAAAATCCTGTTTCCCTCATGAAAATTTGCATTATGATGGACTCGTGTATTTTTTAAGAACTGCTTGTACTCAAATCAAATCAAATCAGCTTTATTGCAGCGACAATATTACACTGTATAGCAAACGTCACAAATTTTAATCTAAATTTTTTTTACATTCATTCCACAAAATTCTCATTTACACATACAATTTTACACTTATGCACCTTTCATCCTTCGCCAATATATCCCACTTTAAACAGCAGAATCAGTCATGTAATTGGGCGGTCTCCCAGTTAAATGCCAAAAAACTCCCCTGCATTATAAAATGCTTGTGACACCAAGAGATGTTTAAGGCGCCTTTTGAACGCCTTGGGCGTTGGGGAATTTTTTATTGAATTTGGCAGTCTGTTAATAAAATTAATACCTGCCTGCGAGGGCAGGTGTTCAAAAACCACTGTTCTGTGGCTTGCAGTTCGTAGTAATTCTCTACCTCGTGTCTCATGCGTATGTATGTCCCGGCCTCTGGTTAAGGCACACTTATACATACAAAACAAAGTGGTTTCTAAAATGTACAGACACGGGAGAGTTAACAGCTGTAATTCCTTAAAAGCTTGCCTGCACGACTCTCTGAATTTTATTTTTGCAATTATTCGAATAGCTTTTTTTTGGAGTTTGAATGCTCTCTGAAACTGAGAGCTTGCGCACGCTCCCCACAGGACCACTCCGTAAGACAAATGGGGGTAAATTAAGCCATAATACGCCGTTATCAGTACCTGACTTGGGCAGTATTTTGCTAAGGATCTCAAGACATAAATGCCTGAGGAAATTTTTGCGCAAACATGATTGATGTGTTCATTCCAAGTCAACCCTCGATCAAGGTGTATTCCTAGGAATTTTGAAGAGAGGACTTCTTCCAGTGTGGAATCAGCTAACAAGACGGCAGATCCACAATGGTTGCCTACATCGCGCAAGGCAAAATTTAAAACGTTGGATTTTGAGGAGTTTGTTGTGAGATTGAGGCTTTGGAAGTATTGTACACAGTTTGTATTGTACTGTATTTTTTGATCATGTATGTTTCGATTTAATTTGGTTTTATCTAGGATCACGTCAGTGAAGAATAATAGCTATTGTACATGCGCAGAACAGATGGTACAGGAAAGTAAATGAGTTGATTAAAGAAAGGTATAAGGTCATTATGTTCGCTTCGTTCACCAATGGCCGCTGTAAAGGAATCGATATTTTTGGGTACTTGCGCACAATAGTACCGCCCGCATTTTGCCCGGTAGTTTTCCATATTGCACGCAAGTGAGTTGCCACCAATGATGAAACCAGTTCCGGATTAGGAATTTTGTATTGTTCTACGCTTTACTCGTGACAGGTACATGTGCTCATAGTAATTTTACATGTAGAAACTCTCATGTTATTTGCAACCGACTGTTGGCCAGAGTTTACATATCAGGAGTTCCTCGAACAGTTTTTTTGTCCGCATATCACTGTCACGTGGAGACAATACAATACAACGTTGTTTTCGTATTGTACAAAACAATACAAGTTATGGATTGTGCTCTATGGCTGAGGAAAAGTGCACTTCAATATTAAGCTTTTTACATCAAACCGAAACAAAATAGTATTGCCAACTATGAAGTTTGGTAATAGAACGCCTTCTTGGACCTTAGTCATATTTTAAGCCCAGTATTTTAAAGGGAAGTTTGGCTAACTTCCAACGGTCGTCGTCCAAAAGCGGAGAGACTGTTTGGGAAATTTTTGAATGGTTATATGGGTTTTTATCGCTGTTATGAAGTCATAACAGTTGATGACATTAGTGCAGTTAAATTTGGAAAAGTACCTAGTACAATTATTTCATTGCCTGAGCTTTAGCGAGCTTGTTACTCATGGGAGCTGGAAACAGTTTATTTTTTTTGTATGTTTTTTCTCATGATATCTCGAAAACGAACTGACTATAGATTTTAAATTGTGCATGAAGCTTCATTTGTATATAAAAAACACTGAATTGATTATGGGTAACTACGATGGCAACGAGAAAATAGCACAATAAATGAGTTTGTAAAGAAACCCAATAAGAGATTTAACCATGTGTCAAATAAACACATGTCACCAATGGCGCAGTGTAGTGGGTACGGCGGTTATCGCAAGATAACCAGATCAAGCAACGCCGAGCGTGGCTGCTGCTTGGACAGGTGACCGCTGAGCGATCCTGTCCTTGCAAGCGGCCCGCCTGCCCGGCCATTGGTGGTGGTTCGGAAGTCACCTTTAAGCCGTTGGTCCCCAGGTTAAGTGTTAGAGAGGGCTTCTTAGCCCTAACTTCGCCTGGTAAAATAAGACATTCTTTACTTTTTTTTACACATGTAGCCTAACTTCCCAACACATATATTATTTTTAAGTCCCTTAGTGTGTAGAATTGTGTTTTATTTAAAGTCTGATTATCAAACCCAATGCGATAAAAAAAAACCTGAATGTATCTTGTGGCGAAGGATATTGAGAAAGATTTCATTATGTAGATTTGAAATTTTGTATGAAACATTAATTTTACAAGAATTATTTCTATGATGCGTCATTTTCGTGTTAACCTTTTGTATGATTGCGTGTATGTCTATTTGACCACAGGACACCCCGAGAATGAAATATACAAGTTATAAATTTACAAGTTTTCATACCTCAGCGAAGCCTGTTACGCGACAGGACGTCCTACCTTGTTAATTAATACACATAGTCTGTATACCAAGGAACTATATCGTAAATTAATTATTAAGTTGCAATTAAATTTCTTATAATAAATTCAAAATGATTCATAAAACGAAATAATGACAATAACTGCTTGCCCATATACGCGTAACAATTCCGAGAACTCTTTTTCTTTGGTGTTATCTTTAGCGTCACATGCACACCAAATCTTTTATTTAAATTTCCCTCCGTACTTATGGCGACTAACAAAAGACATCGCTAGAAACAATGTATTAACAAAATTAAATTCTAGAGGATCTGACCAAAAGTTCCTTAAATAGTTATCGAATATTATTGACTCATTTATTTGGGCGTATTCTACAGGAAATAGTTAGTTGCATGCCCGGCAGATGCAGTTATTAAGATGCGTTTGCACTGGCGAGTATAGTTGCGAGAGACTTGCCGCAAGTTCTTGCGACAGATGCTGTCGCCGCTTGTTGCTTCGGTCAACGCAACTCTGTTCACACACGACAGTCATATCTCGGCCATCTTTATAATTTAAATTTTAATGTCTGACACCTCTCTAATTCCAGTGTACAACTGTCCGACACTGGCTGCTCAGCACTTTACACTAGGAATTTGTAATGTCCGACACAAATAAAACGTCTTGCCGATCTAAACGCATCTTAGTAATTCGTGAACAATGTATAATAATGTAATAAATTGTTTTAGATCGTTTTTTATTATTATTATAAAAGTATAATATTTGGGGGCACATAACGAGAATTGACATTTCAGAATCATCCTAAAAATTAAAGCTTACGCGCAACTTTATACATATGCATAAAGTAGCTATGTGGGAAGGGTTGACGCTGTGTTGATTTTAGCTTCAGTCCACCTTCCTCTTAGTGCAGCGTGTGGAACTTGCTGTCACAGACTTGACTCCTGGAATGTAGACTCATATGCGTCTGAAGAGATAAAAAAAATAGTCGGCGACAAAGCTGTTCAAATGAACTTTGTACTTTTCGACATCAGAGTCACCTTGAATTACACAATATAGTTTAATCCAGGTGAATAAGACTTATCATTGCCTCATTGTTCAAATGTGCACCTGATGAGACAATGAGAAGATTTCTTCACCCAGATTACACTATATTTTGTTGTCTGGGTTTCTCTAATGTCGAAACGAATTAAAGACTTTTGATTTGAGCTGCTTCATCGCTGAATTTTGTTTTATCTCTTCAAACGATTATGACTCCAGATTCCAGGAGTCAAGTCTGTGACAGCGTCAGATTCCAGACTGCACTAAGAGGAATGTGAACTGGAGCTAAACTCAATATTCACTCTATACATATGGTTGTAATGTAGGCTATACAAGATAGTAACGATTGATATCACTCAGGTTTATAAGCACTAAAAACATGGTGATAACATCGAATTATTAGATATGACTGTGCCAGTGATTTACTGAAAGATAAAACTGTCTTTTCACATCTTTTGGGTAACAATGATTTCTTATAAGAGCAAATAATTTGAACTTTAGTGCACAGTCACGTCCTTGAAACATATACAGCGATAAAGATTAATACACGGGTAAAGCGCTAGGTTCTCGGTTACTAACTATTGAAACGAAGTTCAAGATATATGTGTCAAATTAAAGAGGACAATGCGTTAGATTTTCCATCCAGTTTAGGGCTGATTCCGTTAAAAGAATGAGTCATTACAATTCTTATGGCAAAATAAAATTCAGTTATGATTATTTACCTGCTGTTTGGTAGTCATCTGAGAGAAATGTCTTTTTATTTGAGTAGGAGACGATAATTAATAGTTCCGATGTATGGCATTTATTGTATACGATCTCCAAACAAATTCATAAATAAATAATTGTGCAAGTGTTACAGAGGACAGCTCATGATTAGGATACCTACGATCATTTTACTTTGGAGGATGTTTCATACTCAAGAACTCTTTTTCACATTGAGCAGTGCCGAAGTTTACTGTTTACGAACATTGTACCAGTGAACTACGCTCGAACTTTTATTTCGTGTGCTTAAGGAAATAGAAGGAAACACTTCTATTTTCGTTACGTACCCAGCGTCTGATGCTGTTGCAGACTAGACTCCTAAAATCTGATGTCATGTTCGTCTAAAGGGATCCAAAAATAGTCACCGAAGAAGAACGAAGACGCTGAAAACGAACCCCCCCCCCCCGTATCGTTTCGACAACGGGGACACCCAGACTACAAACAGTAGTGCAATCTAGGTGAAGAGGCATTCCCACTGTCTCATTGAGATCGTGTCAGTCAACATCGTAGTGTGCTCAATTGTACATGTGATAAGCTAGTAGGAATTCCTACTGCACCTGGATGCACTACTTCTTGTGGTCTGAGTGTCTCTGGTGTCAAAACGATGTGGGGGGGTTCGTTTTGAGCGTCTTCGTTCTTCTTCGGTGACTATTTTTGGATCCCTTTAGACGAACATGACATCAGATTTTAGGAGTCTAGTCTGCAACAGCATCAGATGCTGTACGTAAGAGGAAGGGAAGGTACTATTGGCACCCTATCAAAATTGTGACTTTCTGGAAGATCTTATGAACGGTATTAATTCGACAGCAAAAGAGACAAAACTACACTAAAATACCTTTTGGATGACAGAAGGAATCTTAATTAGATGAATCAATATTTGGCGGCGTATAAAAAAATGAGGTTTAAGACTTTTTACCACCGATTCGACAGTTTATACCTTCTAATAATAGTAAACCAAAGTAAGCTGAACTATATATATATATAAAACTATATATATATATATATATATATATATATATATATAAAACATAAAAAGCAAGTACTTTTTGTGATTCAATGTTTATTGAAATTAAATAAGGCTATTGCCATTTATACAATTTAATGTGTGTATATATATATACGACATGATTACATTTCATACTCGCAGAGTATGTGAAATATCAAATATGAAGTGTGACCACCTGCTGATGAAAACAAGTATCATCAAAAATAGAGGATATTTTACTCACCCGTAATATGTTATGTTCAGAACTACGCTTGCATATTGCTATTCAATGCACTATAAAAACAAAATAAAACTCGATCTTCAGAAACAATTGCGTATTTGACGAAATATACGGTAGGCCTACAACCAATGTTTGACACAGATTTACAAGCCGTATTAAATTTTTTTTTAATCTACGAAAGTATTCTGTTTTGGTATTTAATGCAGGGTGTGGGAATATATTTGTGCCTCAATGTATAAAATAGGATAAATGCTAAAACACTGAATTCCGTGTGCTTTTAGTGGAGGTTGTGGAGGTGTCAATTCCGTCTGGATGGAGATCGCAATTTTCTCATCTGCCAATCTTTAGAGACTGTTCATTAATTATGATAGATTAAATATCCATATGTCTTGTATACACTCATTTAAACAATGTTGATAGGTTACTCTCTGTTGATTAATAATTGTGCTGTGTTGTTTTTTTAATACCGAAATTATCCCCGGTCAACTAGTAGCAATAATATTCAGTGTATTTATTTATTTATTTCACTTCTAACGGTAAACCCAATGTACAATAATAGTAAAAGATCTACTAATATAAGCATAATCGTATTGTATTAAATTAGAATAGTAAACAGGTGATTTATGTTTACTACTTAAACAGTACCAAAACCATCTTAGAAAAAAAACCATAAATATTGTAATAAATTCTTAAATAATATTAATGTATGAGATTATTTAAGTTGATAAAATGTATGAGAATTAATAATAACACAGTGATAAGTTATAACAAGTAAGTGATAACGTAAAATAAAGGTATAAAGTGTGAAATTTAAATGTAATTCTTTATATTATAAATGCTCTAAATCAATAACAACAATAATACATATTTTTATTAAATATTTGTATTTACAAAAATATAGAAGTAAGAAATAAACGTAAAAATAAAGTAAATTGAAAGTACTGTTACTTCTTATTTTATATGTATACAAGCCCAGATAACAGACAATAAAACAAGATTTAAAATATTACAGGATTGTATTAGATGTTGAATTGTTAGTAATGGTAGAATAACTTACTCATATTGAGTACATCGGCGATTTACTTTCAAGAAAGCGATGAGTTTTATGATCCAATTCATTCCATTCCTAAATTTCTAAATTGTACAAGAAATAACTTTGGCATTGATAAGTAAATCCCATATCTGCTACAGATCCCCTCCGACTCATAATACAATTCTAAAATACAATCTCAGACAGTTTTGGCCACTTTTAATGAATTCATTATTAGTGGTATTCAGTAAAAGTATTCATTAACAATGGACCAAATCTGTGTGAGAATATATTTTAGAATTGTATAATAATAATAATCTCTTTATTGCATTCTTTTAACAATTTTTACATCTTATCGCAATCGTCAACAGTTTAAGTCTATTTACACGAGTTCATCCACACATTCACACAACCTCATACTCACAATTCTTGCAATCATTCAGGTCACAATCGCATTGACCTCAGATCCAGCAATCTCAAATATCCCAGCGGCTTGACATGAATTCATCAACAGAGTAGAAAGCCTTGGACTCCAAAAGGAGTTTGAGACGAGTTTTAAATTGATTTTGATTATTGGAAATTTTGATTTCTTCAGGGAGCCTGTTGATTAATCTGACACCAACTTCTTGCGGTAGATTTTGCGCTAATGTCAATCTGTGTTGATGCGTGCGAAAGTTGTCCCTGCCTCTAGTTTCATATTGATGAACGTTCCTGCCACGAATCAAGGTGCACCTTGATCTGCAGTACATGATTACCTCAAAAATATAGAGGCAAGGCAAAGTCAGCAATCTCAACTCCCCGAAAGATTCCCTACACGACTCTCTATAATTTAAATTTTTAATGATTCTGACAGCTTTTTTCTGGAGTCTAAAGACGCGCTCCATTTTTTTTTTTGCACAACTTCCCCAAAGTCTTATCCCATACGCAAAATGAGCATGGATTAGGCCATAGTAGGCCATTTTTAAAACTTCTGTGGAACAAAATTTTGCTAGATTGCGCAGAGCATATATACCTGAGATAGCTCTAGCACAGACCCTGTCAACATGATCGCTCCAGGTCAGTGCTTTGTCTAGAATCATTCCCAAAAACTTTGTGGAGTTATTTTCTTCGAGAAGGTCGTCATCTATAAATAATGAGTCGGAGAAGATTTGTGGCAGTTATAGGGTTCACTTGTTGCCAGCACAATATGTGTTTGGAAACAGGCCTCAAGGCATCGCTGAGGTAACAGTGTTGCCAACAATATCCTGTCATGTTAGCCGCATTGAAGCGAGGGGAATATACTAGATTCACCTGTAACATTAACTGTAATCCGATCTTGACAGTCTAATGGCAGGATTGGGGAACGTCGGGTCCATTACAACCAACTACAGTGCCTCCAGGTTCCTAATACAAGTACATGTAATATTCACGTCTACAACACGTATTTCAAAAATATAAATCATTTATATTAATCTGTGACGAAGAAATGGTGTTTTGCTTTATTTTTTATTTATAATTACATTTTTCAACCGCATTTTTACTAAAATTTGCTACAAAAAAACATATATATATATATATATATATATATATATATATATATATATATATGTATGTATGTATATTTAACCGTAATCATACAAGCTTGGTTGATACATTTTTACAATATGAAATGTTTGTTCTTTTCACAAAATCATGAAACTTGGCAATTTAATATAACGTAACCAATTTACTATAACATAAGCCTTGTATTCGCAAAATCATCAAAGCAAGCCATTAATGTAGTCTTTATACTCGTGTGGCCTGTATATCGTTTAAACAATGGTGATAGATTACTTTGAATAGTTATGTTGTTTTTAATACCGACATTATCTCCCGTCAGCTACTAGCAAAAACAGTGCATTTGTTAGTAATGGTAGAATACACGATTACTAACTATCAAAAACAAAAACACAGACATTGTCTTTGTTTGGTGCTTCATATTATACCTTGAATTTTAGCCCATTTTGTCTGTTATAACGTTTATTATAGTAAACGCAACTCTGGCCATTCCGTCAGTATCTATACATGGTAAATATGCTGTAAAAATCCAAAGTTTTAACAATTTTAATATATTTATGAAATCACCATCTATTCCGTACTGCGGATTGGGTCAAAATCACCTATTAATTAAGTCACTGCCGAAGCCTAAATATATAAACAGACATGCACACACATGCACACACACACACACACACACACACACACACACACACACACACACACACACACACACACACACACACACACACACACACACACACACACACACACACACACACACAGACAGACAGACAGACAGACAGACAGACAGACAGAGAGAGAGAGAGAGAGAGAGAGAGAGAGAGAGAGAGAGAGTGAGAGAGAGAGAGAGAGAGAGAGAGAGAGAGACATGTTAGAGAGAGAGAGAGAGAGAGAGTGTGTACGGACATGTTTAGTAAATGTATTTTGAGTAATGTTTGTAACAACCAACCAACAAATCCATTAGAGTTGATAACTTTTAGTGGTCATATTTAGTTTTCCAGCACCTGAGTATGTATCTAAATACTTATGTATAAGTATGATGTTTGTACCATTTACACAGAATATAACGAACAGTAATGGTTGCACTTAAGATTTTATCTAACAAAGTTTGGTCGCAAACGTTGATTACACACAGTACTAACGCAAATGGTAATGCCTTTCAAACGTCAAAACTCTTCAGACCT
Organism: Homalodisca vitripennis; assembly: GCF_021130785.1. Lineage (NCBI taxonomy): Eukaryota > Metazoa > Arthropoda > Insecta > Hemiptera > Cicadellidae > Homalodisca > Homalodisca vitripennis. Next base: position 20,214,532 of record NC_060215.1, read on the forward strand.
TCCTAACCTATACTTATGTAATATGACCAACAAGTGCAATGATACTAAAACAACATGTGCTTTACTAAGTGTTGGCTATAGCAGTGAAAGGCTATAAAACTTGTTTTATCTCACATAAAACCTACACCGTATTTTCCCGTCCATTTTTTTTCTAAAATAAGAACAAAAACATTTGTTACAGCCGCGCCAAAAATTTGTTCAACCCTTTCATTACCATTAATAAATTTTGAACATTAATTAACCCCATACTACTTGGCAAAACACTCAAAGTAAGAATAGGTAGTAAATACAACCTATTCTTAAAAACCTATATCTCATGGTTTTTAATAACATACAGGTATTCTTAGGTTATTGTAAAAAGTATTTCAGTTTTGAAAACATGTATTTTTATTATTTTGACTTAAGATTCGTTTGATTGTGAAGTGACTTTGGCTTTATGTTCGGTTAATAACAATTATGAAGTTCTAGGAAATCTATTGTTCTGACTCTGTGGGAAATAATTACATACTGATTATCTGATTCTAAAGGGCCTTGAATTCAATCAAGGCCTCCTTGATCTGATTGAGCGGAATACTCTTGCGCATATTTTTGCAAACGAAGTATATTGCTTGAAGTTTTCATTGCCGACAAAATATAATCAGACAGATACAAAATAATATACCATTATCAAACTAATTGTCTATTATAAAAAATATAATGTGCTATAATGAATTTTTCTAATAAGCAGTAGTTTAATTTATATGAGCGGTGCAAACAAAGAAGTATCATTTACTTTTACAAGATTATGTATTTAAACAATCCATAAACCAATTAACACCCTTAAGGAGCAAATATTTGTGACGAGATTAATATTTATTTAACTTATAAGCTGACAAGTTAAAATAGTATATTCATTACTGATTACTTTTTTACTATTTTTTTTAAAGAAAGGCCGATTCCTTCTCAAGCTTTATTCTGCCCGTCTCAAGAGCCACTGGGCTTTTATCTCCCTTTTTTAGACCTCAGGCGTTACCTATGCCTGCTTCGATTTACACTGATTGTCATTCTTCACTATATATATCATGTCTACACATGATTGGCCCCGTGATGTCTCAGTTAGAGAGGCGATATTATAACCATTTAGCCTGTGCTAGCATCTTATCAAACAGAATAAGGGGAAGAGTCGATATAGTACAAGGTCGGTGGTACTGATAAAAAGTGCCATTGACACAGACAGGATTTGAACCTGCGCTATCTCTAACTCAGAACTAAAGTCCATAGTCTTAGACCGCTCGGCCATCGGGACCTCGTATTATCAATTTTGATATAATATATGTAACTATCATAAATATATTGTATACTTAGTGTATATTCATTTACTTCTTACACTAGTATATGTCTACAGTACAAAACTTGCTTACAAGCATTTTAAATTTAAAATATTTACAAGAATTAGGCACGTTTTTGTTGGAAATGAATCAGTGATGAGAAGATGGAGAGGAAGGAAGATGAAGGAGTAGAAGTGAAGGAATGTATACTTTGTAATATTCAACTTCTGAAATTACACTTAAGTTTTAAAATGTAGGGGAAACATTTATTTTAATGATTAACTGGAACGACGTTACTGAGTGAAACTAAACAATATTGCCAACTACTTTGCATAACCACTTAATATCCCATCTTAATAAACAAGGTAACATTCAATCTTAGGAATATTAAATATTTAATCTTCTAAGATTTATGTTCATACTTAAATAGCAAAACGTTTACAGCAATATCATTTCTCTGCAATATCTCCTCATAACGCGAACCCATAAACAAAAGGATAGTTAATGAACACTCAGGAAACTAGATCAAGTTTATATCCTTGTATTAATGGCTCTACTGCACGAATCTGCATTCTCCTCGCTACCTCACCATAAATAAGTTGCAGCATTAGGACATCTTTGTTCGTTTCATTACGTTGGTTTTGGATGAATTTAAAACATCTAATTACTAGGGGCAAAACTTTGTATCCCTAGTTTAAGTGTTTTAAAAGGAAAGCACATTCAAGGATACAATTGTAATATTCAGTTAAAAAAGTGTGACATTTTTAAATTGACATATTTCATTGTCGTTTATAATAAAAAACAACAACTCGGTGAGATATTGATAAGATACTTTAAAGAGCCGGCTGTCTAGAAACGACTTTTACACCATACGCAGAATGTTTAAATCAAACATTCCCATATTTTTTGTTATACACTTATAAGTATGGTGTTATCCATTTTTAAGGTATGGTAAATACGCATCCAAATTCTTTTTAGGTTTTCTTTAAAAGTCACCTTTTTGAGTATTTAAATTCTGAAATACAAAAAGTTAGAGAGATATTTTCTAAATAACTAATAAAAATATCGAAAAACTATAAAGATCTCCTTTTATAAAGTAGGCCTTTAAAATAATAATAATAATTTATTCCGTCAATAACTTATAAACTCACAAGACTTCTTTGGAATTTATTGATCACTATTACCATTAGTGTGGCCAGTGATATAATTTAATAATTGTATTAAGATACTTAATCTAGAGTATAGCAAACTTAAATAATTACATAAAATTTAGCCTCAAATTGTGGTGTTCATTTAAAAAACTATTGACGTGAAATAGTACAAAAAAAGATTATATAACGCCGGCTAACCGTGATTTTATTTCCATTGGCTGCCCAACCTGTTCAGTTCAGAGAGCAAATTCCAGTTTTGCCTTTTGACAGAGTTTCGTTATTATTCTACCTACTCAGTAACACAATTCATCAGCAATAAATATAATATGTCAAATTTCCATTTACAATTTGCTATCCTATTTAAATTGTTTTCCTATATTTTGTTGAAACTACCGCAAGCGGCTGTGTTGTGAAAACTAATAATTGTGATTGTGTTGTGTGTTAACATTAACTAACCTCTAACTGGATAAGATAATCCAATTCTAACCTTTCCTTTTTCTTTTTGACTGTATTTACTCATTTTACTGTAAATAATGCATGATATACTGTATGTGTTGACATTCAATATAATAATAACTCAAAACAGAATAACAGTAAATAAATTAATGGTAACACGTGAATAACAACAATAACATTATAACAATAACCGTAAAAGATCAACTATATATCATGTAACACATAACAAATAAATAGTGAAATAACAAATATATAAATATGATACTATTTAAATATCAAAATTCATGTTAAACGCTATGAACTACATTTTATCTGAGGACATGATCTGAAAACCCAACATCTTCTTGCAACAAAAGCCTGTTGAACAATTTGGCACAATTTGTTTTAAATGAATTGCAAGTCAGACTCCTCCCATTGTTCTGTGATTAAAAATAAGGTCGTAACAGATTATGGAAATCGAGACGGGTGCTGGCTCTCAAACACTCGATACCTTGTACTTATGTCAAGGTGTCAGTCTCACGAGTATCGTCCACTGGGGCGGCCTAAAAACGCAGGCCTAATTTAATACTAATTGGTGCCATTGTTTTGCACACAAGCGCTCGCGGACGACTTGAACGGCGCGGCGGATCTCACCTTGGATCATCAACCCATCCTGACCCAGGGAACACAGTTCCGCATGCGTGGGGCCCGCCAGACCATCAAGTGGTCACGACACCGAAAGTAGCGGCTCTACAGTAGGAATCACCTGAGAGTGCAGTTGAGGGAGGAGCCTATTTGATGCTTGACCTTGCCAACGTGGACCGCGACGTTGCCAAACTTTTTCCCCACTAAAACCGCAGTGTTTTAAATTACAGGGCAGCAGTTGACGTGTTTTGTGGCAACGTCGCGCGGTCCTGTCCATTTTATTGGTCATCGCCAACTGCACTCTTTTGTGGCTCCTACTGTAGGCATCGTGAACCGTACAGTACGTCATCATCATGTCTTGCGCGAATATCCTACTGAATAAGAGACCAGAGAATAAGAGTTTCACTCTAACTTGTTGGTATAACTGTGTTAGACGTAGGATGCAATAAATTAATAGGGTGGCCTCTTAAGATATGAAGATAGGACTATCAAAATGAGAAACATCTCAACTGAGTAGTATGTTGGACATTGAATTGTCAGCGTAAATTCCAAGATCGTGAACCACTTCGCGCAATCAAGCAAAACAAAACCGACAACAAACAAAGAAATAAAACTTTAAATACTTCCGAAATAACTTAAGTGTGTTGCTGTTCAAACAGTCTGAGAACTGGCTGTTTGCTAAGCTTTCAAAGTTCATGACGTCGTCAACAGTTTCAAGACTTAAGAGGGACTTAGGATCATTTGTCAGGCTTTTAGAAGTATCATATACCTTCTCTAGTATGGATGCTGTAGGTTTTGAAGTCCGCATTTTAACACTTAAGGCACAGTTAAAAGATTACAAAATGTCATATTAAAGAGTGTGCCCACTCGGATTATGAAGTGAATAAAATCACGTAAATTAAATCAATTATGATGTTTACACACCACACCTTCTAATACGCTCAGATTGTTTGCTATGTAACAACCCAAGATTATAGATTACACAACTTATTTTGGAATATTTTAGGGAACCATTGTTGGACCTTTCATTTCAAACCACTTACAGAGAAACAAAATTCAATTTTAAATTGAACACGGAAATTGATTGGAAGATTTCAACGAAAATTTATTTCATGGAGTTATCGAGTGTAAAACTGCGCATTCAATAATTTATTTATTTATTTTTAAATTTACGCCTTACAATTACTATTCATATTATTTTGGAGACAAATAATTTACGTGGGTATTGTTTCACACTTTCGTAGTCAGATAAAATAACGTTATAGTTACAGCTTCCACCCAATTATTTTCTTTCTACTAAAACTACTTCTCTTTCTAGTCCCCGAAATATATTTGTTTTAATCTAACAACTTCACAGTGAAATACCAGTATACCAAGTTATTTAAGAAATCTGTAATACTGAAATTAAACAGATCTGAGCAAATTAGTCCACTACAATTATTTAATACTTTCCTATTTAAATTAAGTCATGATCAAACAATTATCTTTTATAATCGATCAATTGATTTGTTTGGTGAACCTTTTCAGTTTTCTAATTTTATCAATTTTGAAAACGTGAATTTTATCAGTGTTCTTCCCAACCAAAGCTTTCCATTACATAAATAAATATGTAGAAAAACTGAAGTACTAAAAGGAGTAAATTCAAGGAATTACGAAAAGATGTTTCAAACCTGTTAATTTTCCCTTGAGCCATTTACAGTACCGAAACAACAAATTTCCCAACAAATATTCCATATTAATCATTAAAAATTATTACATTTATATATTGAAGTCAATAACGTAAGAGTTTGAAGTAAACTGTCTGAAAAATGTTCCTTATGCGGATGTACGTTTGACATTTAGAGATCGTTCACTGCCTGATATTGTCACCCATAACAACCTGCTGCGACTATCTAATAGGATCCAATACTTTACTGTATAATTAAGATGCAATAAAGCCATTCTTCTATTAACTGGAGGGACATGATTTTTACATACACAGCCCCAAAGTATAAGTGATTTCAATAAGAATCTACCACATCTACATAAAATGTCACATTTACATTTTAATTCTACTATACCACAGACATTTAAAGAAAGTTAAAATAATGTATTTTAAATGTCTAAAAATAATAAAGTTTAATAAAACATTTATTGTTGAGTTGTAAACCTCAATGTGTTAAATGTTTTTGTATAAATTTATAGTAGCAACAGAATACTGCTCGCGTGAATATTTTTCCTTTTTGTTGTCAGGAAATCACTCAGGAGGATCACTCAGTCATGATTATCACTCCTTTTTATGCAAGGAAAACTAACACGTGACGCCTTCAAAGTTATTATTTTTTATTTAAGACTGGTGAAAAATGCACAATTTTTGAAGTGTTACATTGAATAACATAGGATCACTCCTTATGCTGAGTACAAATATGCCGTTATTTGAACTGTTTAGCAGAGAGAGATACAGTTCCGATGACATTCCATCATGATGACACTTTTTTTACAAAATTCCACCCACATAAGTACATAAATAATGTTAATTTGTTCGCCAATGACTTGTGGAGGAGTAAAATACACGTGCCATACTGGTCTAGCTAGTCCATTGCTGCCTCGGCAATGGTTCGATAACGATGCAGCACTGCGGAACCATAACCGTGTAACTATTGCATCGTTGTAACATTATAACACGACACTGCACCAGTACCAATACTGTTATTGTTATTGTGCTCTTGTATATACGGACTTGTCATTTTCATATGTTTAGTCTTTGTATCTATACGTTTTATTTCGATTCCTTTACTTAATAAATGTAATGGGTATAGTTAACCATTGGTGTACAGTTGCAGTAGTCCAAAATGATTGTAATAGTTCTTAGTGTATATATGATTAATTAACACTATTATAACCTTATTTGTTGTTTTACTATGATATCAGAGAAAAGTATTTTAATTTATTTCCTACACCACATAACCAAATAGAGGTGAGTATAAAAAAGGGTTAGCTTTCGTGAAAGTGTAATTTTCATGCTTCGGGTAACACTGTCTAAGACATTATTTATCCCTTCCTATAACAACTTTGGCATAATAGCAATATCACAAGCAAGTTTACCACAGTATATATTAATATTTGAAGTCTATATATTAAAATCAGGGCTAAAAATAACAATTCTGGAATGAATTCTTCTATAGAGAATAATAAATGAAAAGCAACCAAGGCGAAATAGCAGTTTTCAATTTCATCTCAATGCTGTTAATGCTATTTTTTCACTTTTAAATTATTTCTAAAAGTTTTGCGTTGTTCTAAAGTTTTTAAACTTACTGAAGAATAAATGTCAAGGTGTGTTAAAAATAATGCATGGTGTTGGTTGCTTTTCCATTGTTTTATACTTGATATATTATAGCACACTGTAAACATGTATTTTTAATTTAGCATTTGACAGTAAATAACAAAAGTGAAACACTCCATCAAACTAAATATTTGAGGGCAGCAATGAAATACTACTAAGATATAGTCAATGAAATTAAATTGATTATGGATGGAGACCTGATAACGTCTTAAATAGGAAACTAAAGTACTGCAATCATTTTATGGTGAACTACTCAGAGATCATATCTCGTCATTACAATCATGTCAGGATGTCTTGGCGATAGTGACTATAATTGTACCATTATGTTAGGTGACGTACCGAGCCCGGGAAGTGCAAGCAAGTGGCCGGTGGCGTGCGCGGGAAGCACGTGCGCAGACGCGGCGACCAGGAGCAGTACGCTTGCGCGGTACACAGCACCTTCACCGACACCGGCACCCATCACAGCGACTGCGTGCGCAACACTGCTTCTGTTCTGCTGCTCCGTTGCCACCGTCACTCATCCGGCACTAACTCGTGCTTTCCCACCTACTCCTGCTGACCTTCTCGCTCATTCTTGTTTCCGATATCCGACCGTTGCTTGTATTGTTTCGATCTAATTGAGTAGTTTTCCTCTCTGGGCAAGGCCACCCTCTGTATTCTACCGGTATAACTGTTCAAATCCCAGAAAACTACAAAGTACCGGTAACTATGACGATAGGCAATTTATTACACAAAAACAAATTGGGGTATTATTTGTTTGCCCACACCGAACCAGTCTTCCTATATCCTATACAGCCGCATTTGAAACTGACCGACTGACTCATATATGTCTACAAATTCTAATCTACTTCTAGAAGTGCTAGAAACTTGAAATTTTGCACGTAGTACCTTTTGCCATATAAACCAACAGGAAAAGTCTGAAAATCGTTTTTTTTTTACTTTTAAACCCCTCAAAAATCGCAAAAAACGCGCATTTTTCGTCCTTGCAGGCATTTTCTGTAAGCCCGATAGCGAGTGAACCGTTGGAGCTAGCTCGGATCTGACGAAAAATCGTTAGTCAGGAATGAAGTGAAACAAAAAAAAAAGGTCCAGTGACTTTTTGTTCTATCTCTAATGGGTGACAAAACGTGATTATTTTCGCGTTTTTTCAATTTTTTTCTTCATTGAAATCATGTTTTCAGCCCGATAGCAACCGAATCTTTGCTATACGTTTAATATAGAGTTTAACATTTGCTTATTCTAACAGGCATTTGTGATTAGACCCTCTAGAATTAATAGAAGATAAGCATAATCTCGAGGGATGTTTTTCTTTCCTCGCCATCAGTGCGGAGTAGTACCACCTTCCTCATGTGCACTTCGCTTGTAAATCTTTTATAGCAAATATAGTGAATTAAAAAAGTAATGTCAAACTTGTGTAATTTGACTAACCCTTTGAACTGATTAGGATAATTCTTGTTCACCTAAATGAATTACTTCTGAAATTGACAATTTTCTAAAATCATTCGATGATAATATACTCTGGCTACGTGTTTAATAGCGATAAAGAGACAGCGATCCGTATGTCATATTAGAGACCAAGAGTGAAGGGCTCAAAGTTCAGGAACTTTCACAACACAGGAGAGACCAGTCATCCAAATAGCTAATTTAAAAAATTGTCTCGGAAATGTTCTGTTTTGTTCTGCTTATTTAGAACGAGAAGGTGAGGGACCTTCCCATTGCACTTACTCTTAAAAGTAACTTTGCGCTTCCCTTATGAGTAACAGGATATTCAGGATCGGTGGAAGGTTAAGAGCAGGATAGCCGCCTCCTATCTGCATCCAATGTGATATCCACTACGACGAGGGATTACGGACCGATATATCTCAGTCGTGTCATCTTGAAAGAAAGGGAGGCTAGTTCGGTTACAGCTACAGCTACAGTAAACTAGACCTATCGATCAACCCTTTTACCTCAATATCTCTCGATATTTGTGGTTAGTGATGTATCGCCCCCGGACATCCTCGAGGTTGTCTAGATGTGACACACCGGTTTTTCAGTACCCAGTTAATATTCGCAAACCACCGAGAATTTTATAATTGCGATGGAGTGGTCATGAAGACTTCATGAGTGTTACAAAATGATACATCCGTCGTACACAAAAACATTTTATTTCTATCTTCTGGTATCTTAAGAATATGGAAATTACGGATAAAATTTAGTAGGTGAAATAAGATTACCCTATTCAAAGCAAGAATTTGATTAATTAAATTAAGACCATTATAGAACTACCACTCTTCCTATTCTTTCCTCGTCTTTTCCATTATTTTTCGGTAGCAGAAACATGAAATAGCAAGATAATTCCAAATTTTATTTATTTCATTTTGAAAGTTTTATGTGACCAGCCGTCGGCAGCTTATTGCAATCCCACTACTATAGCTCATCAGCTCTACAGTGTCCCTCGTGTGTCACTGCTTTTGTATGTAATGTGTATATATAGCCTAATCATTCCAAAACTAAAAAACACGTATTAATAAATTTTAATTTTTAGAAACCTTTCTCCTACAATATTACGCATAAAAGCCTCAAAGCAATATTTATTTCTTACAAAAAAGGATTTTTATTAATTTTCTATTTATTCATTCTATTTTTGGCTGCTTATATCAAATTATAATGATAATCCAATAGACAGGATTTATAAGACTAATGTTGCTACTAGGTAGGTTTAATTTTGTTAAATATATTTAATGTTTTAATTTCATATAAATTGAATCTTTTATTAGAATTACATTTAATGTATTTATGTATATGAACGATTTCTCCTCTTCTACACTAAACAAATATTTCGATTTTTATCATGATGTCAGTTCAAGGTCGTGACATTTTCACAGCTGTATGAAATTTTTGTTTCCGATGAAAACTCAAGTGTATATAAAATTCATAGTAGTAAGACTGGATCACTGTCTAAAACGGTTTCTATGTTGATACTCCACATCAAACGTCTAAGTTGCAATATAGTTCTCTGACAAAGCCTTTGACAAAGATATTTGATTGTGTAGTATATAGGCCTTTGAGTGCTAAAGTGAACAATCTAACTTCTAAGTTAAACCAAGTCGTGTACCCAAACATAATTACGGGTAAAGTTTATAGATTATTAATTAGTCTCATCACTAAAGTTATCGTTAAGATCTCTTTTACTTTTTACCAAACTTCAAATTACTTTTTAAGGTATATAACACCTATTGCCTTTATTGTTTTTGTTAAATTATGATAGTTCCCTACTATATTATTGTTCTTTTAGTTATATTGTATTTCAAAGACTAGTGTTTATAAGAAAAGTGAAATAAATGTCCCGATTTGAAATTGGAAATATATTGTAGTTTGTTACAACATTTTGTTTTTACTCCGTGGGAATTGAAAACAAATTTAGTTATTTTCTCTGAGCAGTTTTAAGTGCACACGTCATATATGATATAAGTGTTTATAAATGTCATACAACATGCTTTTTCAGCCTGGCATTGAATCATATTTATGACCATAAATTGTTATCTTATTAGAGGTATTTAGGAAGTTATTAAATATTTTGGCTATAAAAAAGTTATTAATACTTTATAAGACGTACATTCAGCTTATTTTAACCCATATTTTGGAAATACTTATCAATCTACTATCGGGCAAACCATTTTACAATCTTAACGGTGAAAAATATGAATACATCCATAAACATGATGGCAGGCAACTAGAAGTATACATACAATATAAACGCCAGTATTCTAAGAACCAAACTAATATAGGCTACTACTGGAAACTATTATTACTGTTATTGCCAATGTACACGTTTTTCCTTATACGTGTGTCTTGCTTTGTTCTGTGTTCAATAAAAGTTGTTTTAAAACATTTATTCACTCTCATTCTACTTCATTTACACATTTCTCGTAAAAAGATATACGAGTTGTGCGTCTATCAGATTTTCTTAGTCAGGAAAAGTTTCTGTGGTCGAGTTTAGTTTCCCGCTCTGACTATGAAGGTTCTCTGAGTGAGTAAGCTCTCAAAATCAATCTGAGAATGCCGTAACACAGTGGGAAAATTGAATGTCTACACACAGAACATTAAAGACTTTATTTAGACAGGAAATTGTACCTATATGGTTTTTAACCCTTAAAGATAATGCTATTTTTTTTAATTTTGTTTTTAAATCTAAACCTTTGTCTTTTATTGGTAGTTAAAATCTTACTAAAATGTAAAATAGATTATTCATAAGATGAACTTGCATGCTAATTATCATCAAAACATACCATTAATATGGTTTAAATTGTATAGTTCTTTATTAATATCCCCATTAAATGCATTGCAAAATGGTTGAAACTGAATCTGTCTATGAAATCTCGATCTACAAGTTATAAAATTTGGATTTTTTACTTTAAGTAATGCAGATGAAAATGTGATAGTCATATTTGTAATTGCTTGCTATGACATTCGGCATTTAATTTTAATCTATGACCATTTACATTTCAAAGATCATTATTTAGTTTATAATACTTAAAACCCTAAGAGTGTTAAACATCTTAACGGCCAAACAGTCGTAAATTACAAGTGTATAGCAACTTAAAGGTTATTTAATTTGGATCAAGATTGTTAAAGTTGTTAGTTTTTTAATTGATTTGTTCGGTAATAATAATATGTTTGGGTAAACAAGTAATAAAAATTTAACATTTAAAAGTAATTATTCATTTACTTACTAAATACGTCTTTATGCCAAATGTGGTGAAAAGTATTTCATTGTGTTTCTCCATTTCTCTACATTGTCGTCCCAACATAAAACTTCTATTTAAAATCAAAATTCCATTTTTGTGAACCATCATATTCTCTTTTCCGTGTTATGACTGCATAAATAAGAGTAAAAATACAAGGATTCTACATACTGAAGTGGACTGCATGTGTTTATAGCATTCTATTACCCATGAGATAGTATGTGTGAACAATAGCATTATACTAAACCTACATATATTACAAATTTAACGCTGACTTACACTCGTTTGTTTAGTTCAATTGACGTGTCTTTTGTTTAACTCCGCCAACTTCAAGGGAAGAGAGTTCTTGAAACTAGTCTGTAATATCCATTTCCTGAGACTATGGAGGTTAATGTGGGTATCGCGTTGTTAGAACGTGGTTTGAAATGAACCGTTATATCAAACATAGTGTAATAGTATTACAGCCTATAATATAGTTTATATAAAGAGAATAACCACTTTGATTCTAACCCGATCAAGCAGATCAGTTTATAGGAGGGCGTAACAGGTATAGATTAAATATGACAAAAAGTCCAGTCGTTTGCAAAGGACAATGCCTCAGGAAAGAGCCAACATCTCAGGTTCACATGACCGTTGCCATTACCATCGTGTACTTTTTTCCTATTTACACCGCATGGAAGATAGCTAACACAATTACATTATATCAAGATATGAAATGAGTTAATTATGCTTTAATCCTGTGTATACCGAAAACCCTATAGGTACTCATTAACGTATCATGTGCAATTGAATCTATAAATATCTGAAGTTCATTATTACTGAGCTTAATCAAAATAGTATAATGATTCCAATGCTCAGCTAAAACTCTGCTTGAGTTTAGCTGAGTTGAGTACTGAGGCCTTGTATTCTGCAAGATATTGTGTCAAAATTAATTGTTTACATATTTTTACAGTAGTCACCAGCTGTTCGATGTGACAATCGTGTGCTACTCTGCGATTGGCTATTACTCAAAGGGCTTCTTTGGTGGCACTTGGTATAGTCAGAAAATACTCATTCATCAAGTGAATTCATCCCTTAAACAGAATATTTGTCCCCAACCTGGTCTTTTCTTTTAGAATTGTCAGCAACTAGATACAGGTTCCAGTATATTAGTGTATGGGTACTATAATATGGTTTATTGCTTACAAAAAGAAGATTCACGTCCAGCAAAGTGTAAACCTTCAGAATGGATATGGATTTCAGTAGATTGGTTTTGGGTACTGAGAAGATATTTAGGATATTTGGTATCTAAACATATATTACAGTAATGGATAGTACCGAAAAACGCCTGCATTTCTGAAAGTGATTTGTAGAAGTACAACACATTGATGTGGGTGGAATCGAGTCAACTTTGATGTTGAGGCTCTCGGCGCGGACATTCTCGAACTGTTGTCGTCTGCAACTGTCGTTCAAGTCAAGTCAAGTCAAGTCTTTTATTGCCGTTGATAATATTACAATTATGTGGCAAAAGTCATACCGAATAAATCTATAATTTTTACATTCGTTCACAATACCACATTCAGACATACAATCGTTACATTCATCCATACCACTTACTCGCCAATTCTCTCCACTGCCAACGCCAGTGTCAGTCTTCTAGATTGGAGGTCTCCCAACTATAATTCAAAAACTCGTCGACGTTATAGAATGCTTTAGACGCTAAAAACGCGCTTCAGACGAGTTTTTAACGCCTTGGGCGTTTGTACGTTTTTCATGGAATCCGGCAAACTGTTGATGAAACGGACACCTGCCTGCGAGGGCAGGTGTTCATTAAACCACCGTTCTGTGTCGCCCAGTACGGTAGTTGTCTCTGCCTCTCGTTTCATATTCATGCACGTCACGGCCCCTAGTCAGGGCACATTTTGACTTACAGAATAAAACTGCCTCCAAGATATAGAGACATGGCAGAGTCAACAGCTGCAATTTTTTGAAAGCTGGTCTGCACGACTCTCTGAAGTTCATGTAGGCGATTGTTCTAATCGCTTTCTTTTGAAGCCTGAAAACTATCAAATTTGATTGTTTGAACAAGCTCCCCACAAACTCACTCCGTAGGAAAGATTTGGGTAAATCAGGCCGTAATACGCCGCCATCAGCACCTGACTTGGGCAGTATTTGGCTAAAGATCTTAAAACATAAACGCCAGATGCTAATTTTGAACAAACTGAATCAATGTGAACATTCCATGTCAAACCTCGATCAAGGTATATACCAAGGAATTTGGAGGAGTAAACTTCTTCTAATGTGGAGTCTCCCAGCATGACACCCAACGTCCATTGGGCGCAGGGCGAAATTCAGAAAATTAGATTTTGTGGAATTTGTTGCGAGGTTGAGGCTATGAAAGTGTTGGACGCAATTTTTAAGGTCAACAAAAGCTTTTTGTTCCAAAACTTCTTTTGATTTTTCGTTAAAAACAGAGAGTCGTGTCATCAGCAGACTGCACGAGAAGTGATGACTCGATGTAATTGACATAGACCAGAAAAAGGATTGGGCTGAGGATGGAGCCTTGGGGAACTCCATATCTCAAATCCAATGGACTTGAAAGGTGATTTGTAATTTGGACAGTCTATGTTCTATGGCTTAGAAATGATTTAATCCACAGCAGGGGCACACCTCGAATGCCATGAGATTCAAGTTTGTCAAGAAGTGTATTATGGTCAACACAGTCGAATGCTTTGGATAAGTCGAGAAACACACTTATGGTGGGATTCCGACACTCTAACCCCTCTACAACCATTTCGACCAGAGTCACCACAGCGTCTACCGTCGATTTTCCCGTTCTGAAGCCAAATTGGTCTTCAGAGAGCTGGTTGTGTTTGCTAAGAAAACAAAGCATTCTTGTCAAAAATAGTTTTTCAAAAATCTTGCTCACAGTTGGCAAAATAGAGACAGGCCGATAATTGTTAAAGGAGCATGGGTCGTCTTTTTTTGAAAATGGGGTGTACTTTAGCATTTTTCAGGAGGGAGGGGAAAACTCCTGTTTGAAAAGACAGATTTGAATTGTTGTTATATTGAATGTTACGATTTTCAAGTGACGAAACTGGTCTATAAGTGTGACACGCAAATACCTCGACGACTACCCGTGAACCGTACAGATCTTCTTAGTTCATTATCCTCAAGATGTATTCTTTCATCCTCCGGTCCACAGAGCCAACTTGTGATCTTTTGTAGGACTTGTCTGTCCGTTTGCGATCTAATTCATTTCCACAATTCAGTGAACACCGTAATGTCCTTATCGTGGTTGGAGGACCTTTTCGATATGTTTAACAAAAGATATGCTTATGGTGAGGACTTCTTTATTACCATTTGTTCTCCTTCTTCCGGAATCAATCACAATGGAGATGGTGTGTTTGAAAGTCACTCGTCATTATCTCGTCTTGATACTATGACGTGTGTTTTCATCACCATATCTCTATCTTGCGTCTCATATTCAATGGCAACAACCGAATTCCGAACACAGAACACAGTTTCTTCGTTGAAGGTAGCTGGAGCTGCAATGCCAACCTGGCACTCGGACGAGTCGACGTGACTCTTGGAGATGAGAAAGTTGAGCAGCCTAAGAGGAATGGTTCGGCTATTGCCACCAACATTGCTGCGGCCAGTCGTAGTGTATACCGAGACCGACATTTCCGACAGAAGATCCGACTAGAGGATCGAATAGTATTCGAATAAAGCCCAAGTATTCATATATTCGAATACATCAAAATGAATTCGAATACTTTTGAAATGAGTACAATTTCTCTGGAAGAATCGAATTCAAACCTACAAGTATTCATTCGTTTTGGACTAATAGTAGTCAAATAAAGCATTCAAGAGCTGTATTCTTATTCATATACAAGTATTCATTTGAGGTGTGTGTGTGTGTGTGTGTGTGTGTGTGTGCGTGCGTGCGTGCGTGCGTGCGTGCGTGCGTGCGTGCGTGCGTGTGTGTGGGTGTGTGTGGTGTGTCTAGACGATAAAAAGAATGATAAATGGGAGACTCATAATTTGGTATAAGTAATTGAAACTTTTATATTTGACAAAATGTATAATTTTACAAATATTCAATTAATAAATACATTTGTAAACAATAAAGACAAAAATGGATTGTTCTTGTGTAAAAACAAAATATGATTGAGGTTTTTGGCTTCTGAAGTTCATGAATCATGGGTATGTTATGCTTGTAGGAGGTACAAAAAGGCAAAGGATTTTACCACCTTTTTGGCAGGACGATTTCAAATTATTAAGAAACATTGGCTTAGAGGAAGGAATTAAATCAAGTCCAGGCTTGCCTGTTAAAAATACTCAACGTAGATAAAGTATTCGAATACTTGTATTCGATTCTCCCATCACTAGTTCAGTGGTCAGTGCTAGTCAAGCATAAATCAGCTGTTGTGGCTAAGGACGAGGAGTCGGCCACCAACAAGAGGCGAGGGTGAGGTGTCGCTTCGTGATGGCCACCACTTACCAAAGTACATATCTGCTTACTCATGGGTGGATATCGTATCGTTAGCCACACTTGACCACATATAATCGTAACAATCGCGAATAAACGACTTTATCATCTCTATTACTGTGAATTCGTTTTTTGAATCGGATTTGCTGTATGATCAAAACTGGCATTGAAGAAGAAAATAAAAAAAGTGTCAGACGACGCTACGCTCTGTGACGTTGGGTTGTGTGTGACAAAAATACGCGACACTTACATCATTGTTATAGTGTTTAATTGAGAGAGAAGAAGCGCATGCGCGCTTGGCGAGCAGTGCCCATCAGACCATCATGTTCAAGCGCCATCTCTCCATGTCGTCCACCACCGTCCTCAAGGTCATTGTCTTTGTCTTTCCAACAATAAGCTGTTTTCCTCCGTCCTTGGGCTGTCATTTTCATCAGTTGCAAAACAGACAATTGGGCAAATTAAATAAACTACGGGATGATAAAAATCGCACACTGTGGAAAAAGAATAACCAAGGACAGTAATTACTGAAACTGCCTCAACAACTCTAACCTCTTCCAGTGCACTTTTGATATTGAGCATTTTAAATGTTTCTGTAAGTTCTGATGAAATTTCAAACAAGGAACTTAGCAATCTGTTCCCCATAACAATAGAACACTCAGCAGCTTCTTCAGTGATTCAAGTTCACTAATGACAAGTTAAGAGAATATGCACTGTCAATATTATGGGTACAGTCTGACTTCAAGAGGACTTACCTGGAATAACACCCAAGTCGCACACAAGGCATGCCGTATCATCGGATCGGTTATTACATTTACAGCCATTATCCCATGCCGTCTGCGATGTGACTGTCACTATGATCACTTCAATGTAATTCAAAATCACTGCAATACATCATCACCGGCGCCAAGTCCAGTAAACCTTCAATTGTACGATATTCATCTACCATTTTCATAACATCTTTTACAAAGATTTTCCCAATGTTTTCAGGTATATTTTCCACTATATATGATACCAGTTGATATAATCCGTCAACTTGAATGTACTATTAGATATTCCCTTAATGTTTTAATGCATCTATACTAGTTCGCGTGTATTCTTTACGAACCCAATGGTTTGCAAATCCTCCTCTCCAGCTACATTGATTTTTCATATAATAGTGAGTGTTGAAAGTTCTTCCTTAGGCTCTTGCCACTTAATAGAGTGGTTAGCGTAAACCTAAGTTTCGTCAGTGAAATATAATGAAAAACTTGAATCGCGGAGGCTTATAATCTCCGTAAAAAAAGTCAGCTCTAGCTACCATAATGACCATTGATTTCATTTTCAATCCACGGATTGATACAAAAACTCTTGACTCGAAAACCCGTATATGTTTATTATTTCAGGATTCAAGATTTATTACTTTGGGGAAAATCAGGCACATTTTCTTCTATGTACTCAAATTAACCGGTTAAAGGTTGAACAAATTGTGTTTACTGTCAAATTAAATTGGTTTATTTTACAATTTCCTGGCATTTTTGGCCTCGAATAGGCTTTTTGTACTTAAAATAAATTCTTTCTAGAACTACCGAATATATGTATATTTTGGAATTTTACGAACAAATAAGAAAGACCTTTCCATATAACCATAAAAAATACATTAAATAAAAATTATTCAAATTATGAAATATTTAAGACAAAATAAATTACAGTCAACTAGATTAATAAACCCACAGACACATAATACTTATAGCCTAAGTTAGTCAGACAATGGTTGCCACTTTAACAAAACAAGCAACAACCAATTACTGCTAATTTCTGAAATTTCAGGTTAAGGGAGACTTAGGATAGAATAAGTACAGTTATTAAGAGTAATATTCACAAATATTTGTGTCTCTAACTAATAAGATAACAATCTGCTACAACTTTGAATTGATCAAACACAACGTTTGACGATCGACATAGAGGGTCCAGTTGGAATAGTCGATGTGTACAGGGTGCACCAGAACACCTGGGTCACTGACTGCAAACGAATAATAAACGAAGATAAAAACTCCCTTTCAAATGTACACTCTATTTTGTGGCTAAAGAATCCGATATAATTATTTTTATCTCTCCAAAAAAGCTGTAAGGGGTATTTTTTGGTAGTGGGGGATTGTTTTTGGGAAATTATTTTTATTTAAAGGGAAGGCTTGTGGTACGTCAATTTCCACTGTAGCTGGGGGTTTGGTTATTATTGGAAGGGTAGGTCCTTAATTAATTTTGGGTAACATTTGGAGTTTCATAAGTTATTCAATAAAGTAACAATAAAAAATCCGTTAAAGCTGTTTTTAGATTTTTTATACCTTGTACATTTACACAACACAAGACAAATCCAAAAAAACAATCTGAATCTAAAGAATCTTTTTATTCTTGTACAGCAAGATAAATTGAAAACATGTTTTAATTATTTGTGTCTAGAAACCTTTAAAATGAAGTACCTACCACGCCCCACCTTTTGCATTTAAAAATTTCCCAAAAATAACCCTTAGAGATTTTGGGGGTTCAGAACAATTTTATAGAATTCTTTGGCCACAAAATAAGTAGAGTTCGGTTAAAACGGAGTTTCTATCTTCACTTGTACGCTACAATTATTAGCCCAGGTGGCATGGTTCACCCTGTACAACTGTATGTATTATAAGCTTCAGTCTACATTACAAATTATAAAAAAAGGATCTGTCAAACCGTAATAATACAATAATGGCTAAGTATCATGAAATTAAAGAATATTTAATATGCTATAAATAATAAAACTATAAAATACTTAAAAGGATTTTAAATGTATTAAATATCAAACACGAGAATTTAATATTTTTTGGTACTTTTGAGTATGAACGTCACAAAAAACATCCTATCATAATACCCAAACATAAATGCTAAAAACATCCTGTAGTTTTGACATGTTTCCACAATAGTTTTACTTTACTGGGACATTTATATACTTTTGCCTACATCAAATCATGTAGTCATATGCTTGTAATC
This sequence comes from Homalodisca vitripennis, assembly GCF_021130785.1. Taxonomy (NCBI): domain Eukaryota; kingdom Metazoa; phylum Arthropoda; class Insecta; order Hemiptera; family Cicadellidae; genus Homalodisca; species Homalodisca vitripennis. The sequence continues at coordinate 20,233,587 of NC_060215.1, forward strand.
AGATGTTGATACAAAATGTTTTCTACTGTATAATTCTCCTGTATTCAGTTAAGTTATCCTGAAAAAGCTATGAATTTCTCACAGGCGAAACATTTTAAACGTCTAAAGCACCACCTTAGTCTACTTCTGCCCTGGCGTTGTTGCAATGTTTATGGATGATATGGGTCACACTCCTCTTGGCTAAAGGATTCTCCTGACTTTGATCTTATTCACTTTCCATCTGACGAATATTTGATATTATGCCACCATATTTTATCTTATAACCGGACTGATAACCTTGTCTATCCTTATAGAGAGATGCGATGACAAACTCGCTTATCCATAGCACAGTTGAGACTTTCGACTTAGCGATTATTTCATCTATGAGATATACTATACTCATATGAAGGAGAAAACGTTTTAGACACCGTGAAACCCCTAGGTTACCCTGAAATCCTAATTTTGTTTAGCCAACTTGATGAAATTTCCTAAAATGGAAGCATTGTGTTTAAAGAAATGTTTAGCTATCTGTAGTTATATATGTATTTATACCACTATAATAAGAATGTATATGACTTTATTGATTCTGAAGGTAAATTTCTAAGAAAGAATTACAGCTACTGAGAAATCGAAGCTGACCAATTTCCAATAGCTAACTAGTTTCAGGAAGATTATCGATATAATTAACAGCGTCCTAACTAACGTGTTTCTGCTGTGCTTGTCTCGAGAGTACTTTACCTCCGTATATCACTATTTTGATGAAGGACGGTCCCAACAGGAGCTTGAAATTGTGAACATGACTGAATGCCTTTGCATTCCTCCCGTACGTTGTGACTTTACTTGAAGTTTGGGATTGACGGTATTTCTACTTTCAATTTCTAAGACAAATTCGGTGAACGCTTGCAATGCAATTTTGTTAATTGCAATAAAGAATTATTATTATTATAGAATGTGACCTAAGGTAACTCAGATATAGAAATTGGACCTGTGCAGAGGAAATTCCTTTCGTATATGGACTGGATGTTTCTTGAGCTGGATATAGTGTGCAGTAGGATATAATACAGTAGGATATAGTACAGTAGTATATAGTACAGTAGGATATAGTGCAGTAGGATATTGTGCAGTAGGATATAGTGCAGTAGGATATAGTACAGTAGGATATAGTACAGTAGGATATAGTACAGTAGGATATAGTACAGTAGGATATAGTACAGTAGGATATAGTACAGTAGGATATAGTGCAGTAGGATATAATACAGTAGGATATAGTACAGTAGGATATAGTACAGTAGTATATAGTACAGTAGGATATAGTGCAGTAGGATATAGTGCAGTAGGATATAGTGCAGTAGGATATAATACAGTAGGAAATAGTACAGTAGGATATAGTACAGTAGTATATACGACCCTCTGCATCAGATCAAGTACGAAACAAGATCTTGAGATCAAAGCCTTTATTGAAACTAAACGTATGCATCGAGCACTTTTCAAAGATAAATCTAAAAACTAACTATGCCAAACTAACGTAATAAAATTTTGTCTCCGTCAACAAGAAGACAAATACAGACCAATTGTGATGGCGGATGAAGCTATCTTAGATGAAGCCGAATCCACCAAGTTTCTGGGGATGTAACTGGACCGGGGACTGACCTGGACCGATCACACTGACAGAGTTTGCTCAAAGGTTGCCTCAGGCATTTATGTCTTACGCAATCTAGCAAAATTCTACTCGTTTGATGTACTGAAAACAGCCTACTTTGGCATAGTACATCCACATTTGACCTACGGTTTGAGACTATGGGGCAGCTGTTCTAAATACAAATTTGACAGAGTATTTAGAACACAAAAGAAAGCTGTTCGAATAATTTCGAAATTAAAACCCAGAGAGTCGTGTAAAATTGCCTTCAGGGAGCTTGGATTTCTAACCTTACCCAGCCTCTATATTCTCGACGTTACCCTGTACTGCCGATTCAAATGTGAACTAGTTCAGGGCAGGGACGTCCATCAGTACGAGACCAGAGGCAGGAACAACTTCAGAACTGAACAGCATAGAACGGCTATGTTCGAACACTTGCCATCTCAAATGGGTGTCAAGTTAATCAATAAGCTCCCTGGAGATCTCAAACGAATTAATGAACCCAAACAATTCAAATCTCGATTAAGACACTTTGTGTTGTCAAAGGCATTTTACTCCGTTGATGAGTTTACGATGGGCCGCTGGGATGAAAATTAGCATTTTTATTATTATTATTATATTTATCCTTTTCTGATATCCAAAACATGCAAAATACAATATATTGTTAGGTTCACACATTAGTATGTGGAATTAACTGCGCCTATGATAAGATAGGTTTTAGTTTATAGATTTTTAAATCAATATGTTGAAATGACGCTTGCAATGCAATTTTGTTAATTGTTTTACTGCAATAAAGAATTATTATTATTATTATTAGTATATAGTACAGTATGATATATAGTACAGTATGATATATAATACAATAGGATATATAGTATAATAGGATATATATTACAGTATGATATATATAGTACAATAGGATATATAGTACTGTAGGATATAATACAGTAGGATATAGTACAGTAGGATATAGTACAGTAGGATATGGTACAGTAGGATATAGTACAGTAGGATATAGTACAGTAGGATATAGTACAGTAGGATATAGTGCAGTAGGATATAGTACAGTAGGATATAGTACAGTAGGATATAGTACAGTAGGATATGGTACACTAGGATATAGTACAGTAGGATATAGTACAGTAGGATATAGTACACTAGGATATAGTACAGTAGTATATAGTACAGTAGGATATAGTACAGTAGAATATAGTACAGTATGATATAGTACACTAGAATATAGTACAGTAGGATATAGTGCAGTAGGACATAGTACAGTAGGATATAGTGCAGTAGGATACAGTACAGTAGGATATAGTACAGTAGGATATGTTACACTAGGATATAGTACAGTAGGATATAGTACAGTAGGATTTAGTTCAGTAGGACTTAACATTCCTTGAACTTAACATTCACCTTCCACTTACTTAATCTATTGAATCAACTCTTCCCACCATTGCTCTATGTTATGTGTCACCAGAATAAAGTTACCTATCTCCATAAATACGCTTTAGTCAGGAGCATGCCTCAGAGGATGTGTAATGCTGACCAAATTCAGAGATGTTGAGCGTAGGTATTTCAATAATTCAATGGTTACATTTCCAGGACTAATTGTATCCTTGGCACGAAAAACGAATCTTGAACTTGATATTTCATCAGTAAGGCAACCTAAAGGAGCGGATCTCAAACAGCGATAATTGTGGTACTCTCTGCCGCTTGAGTAGGCACGTGCGCTGTGCCGAGAGACCATGTTTCCGGTCAGGAAGTTGCAGACATGTCCAAGAGCCCAGTGCCTTGCCCGTGACCAGGAGAATCCATACCTGACAACCAGTTGCGCAATGGACCCCTTTCCCTCTCACAGTTCCTCCTCAGAATGAGTCTCACTACTTGTACTCTAGTACCCATCATTGATCTTCCTTTTGGTATTCTTGTGCACATGAATGTGATCGTCGGTCATGAATTTCAAGAACCGTGAGAGAGAAATTTTGGATTTTTGACCAACTCATCAACTTGTGATATCAAAAGTAAAATCTATTGAGTACAAACAGTTCCATTGCACGCACAGATTTTTTCATTTCAATCAATCAATCAATGTTTATTGTGAAGACATCATTTACATTTATAGCAAAAGTCAATTCGAGTTCATAGCTGAAATATTGTACATTCTTATCACACCAGGATCACACTCAAATCTACAATTCAACATTCATGCATCCTTCATCTATTTGCCAATTTTCAACCTACAGGGCCGAAGTCAATCTCCTGTTTGGTTCTCCCAGTCAAATGCCAAAAACTTGGTAACATTATAAAATGCTTGTGACGTTAAAAAGCGTTTCAAACGAGTTTTTAGCACATTGGGTGTCGTGGCATTCTTTATAAAATTGGGCAGCTTTTTGATGAAATGAACACCTGCCTGTGGGAGCAAATGTTCATAAACCACCGTTCTGTGTTTAACAGTCCGGTAGTTTCCTCTGCCTCTGGTCTCATACGAATGAATGTCTTGGTCAGTTGTCATGGCACATTTAGATATACAGACCAGAGTTGTTTCGAAAATGAAAAGACTTGGCAGAGTCAACAGCTGAAATTTTTTGAAGGTTTCTCTACAAAACTCTCTGAAATTCATATGAGCTATTATTCAAATCGCTTGCTTCTGCAATTTTAACACTCTTGTCAACTGCTTGTTTGCACAGGCATCCCACAATACCACTCCGTAGGTAAGGTGGAGGTAAATCACTCCATAGTACGTCGTCATCAGAACCTGAGTTGGGCAATACTTGGCTAAAGACCTCAAGACATAAATTCCTGAGAATAATTTAGCGCAAACACGGCCAATGTAGCAATTCCATGTCAACCCTCGATCTAGGTGTATTCCAAGGAATTTAGTCCTGTAAACTTCTTCCAAAAATGAATCTGCTAACATGACGGCAGGGCCACATTCTGAGTCAACCGTCCGCAGAGCAAAGTTCACGACATTGGATTTTGTTGTGTTTGTTTTGAGATTGTTCATTTCAATGAGTAATTTAAAAATATTCCACTAGGAGGGTTCACTTCTACCTGGTTTACGTCTGCAAAAATCAATTTTTACATGTAAATCTAATATCTTATCAACCTAATGGATGTCCTGAAGCGGCAGATAACTAACCACAAATATCGGGACGTTGGAGTAAGAGATAACTTGATCGATAGTTTACTGTGGAGGGTGATTATAGGAGTAGGTGGAAATCCCTTAATTGTTGGTTGGTGAGTTTACACAAAGATTTTGGAACTAATGTTATTCATTTTAAATTTGGGATGATGAGATTGTGGCATTCTCAATAAAATTCTGTTGTGAAGAACAGAGATATAATGGAGAACGAAAACTGTATGGACGGTTTCGGAATTCATTTTAGACCAATTTGTTTTGTACACTAGGAAAAGAAAATGGGAAAATATCAACTGCAATTAAAATTGTAAAGATTTTCAGCCCGGACTTTTGAGTGACAGCATATTCAGGGAAGATAAGGATGGCCTAGTGTCGAGATCTCATGATACTTCCAGCCACTATGAAGGTCTTTCTATCTTAAAAAAATGTGTTTTTACTGTTCCAGCCTCTACCAGTCTAAGCGGAGAAGGTTTTTGCTCATTATTAGGTTTGCTAAAATCTTTAACATTAAGGGAGCCCAACCTATTCCACACTCATCCTCCGCAGACCCCATTATCTTTGTGCCCAATTATTTGCGACATTTGTGATGTCTACGCGTAACGTACCTTATGATGAGAAGAGTTTATTCAATTTTGAGTTTAGCTTCACTTCACCTTCCTATTAGTGCAGCGTCTGGAGTCTGAACTGGAGCTAAGTTTTTGTGTAGAAAACTCGGTTGCTCCACCGTGCTTAGAGATCGTGTCTAAAACATAGTAGTGCACTCAATTGTGCACCTGATGAGACAATGAGAATATCTTCATCTGTATTGTACTATATTTTGTAGTCAAAGTGTCTGGTGTCGAAACGATGTAAAGAGTTAATTTTAAGCATCTTCGTCGCCGACTTTTTTTTAGATCTCTTCAGACGAACAAAACTCCAGATTACAGAAGTCAAGTCTCGCTGCACTAAAGATGATGGAGCCATTAGTGAACCCTCCTCAGTCAAAGATTTTGTTACTCCGACTAATAATAATACTTGCTAGTGCTTTATCAACCCAAGGTTGAATTAGAAATTTTACTGAACATTTTTATTAATATTATACTTATCTAGAGAAATTGAACTTTAAGAAAACGTAGGCCGGAACGGATATGTCTAACTTTGTACTCCGTTTTTAGACTTGCACATTTGGTCTTTGAAAATAACCTGGAGGTAGATCTGATTGGAAAACAAAACAAAAAGGTAAAGACTGTTTTAATAATTATTATTCAGTTCGCTTTTGTATCAATCAAACATATTGGGCACGCCTTCAATTAGTATTTTATCGTCAATAAGGAAAAACATGTAAAGTCCAGCAACTGAACTTAACAGGTTTGAACTACCCATCAGTCTGAGAAGCGGTTCCCTCACCAATTACAACATTTAAACGATTATTCGATCAGACCAATGCACCTTTAATAACTTGATCTCAATGCAGGATATTTTTACGAACTACTGTGTGAATCAGGTGCCAATTAATTCTGTTTAGTTAATTGAGTTTATTAAATTTTGTTCTTATTCGGATAATTTAATTGATACAAATATTTCAACTTTTAGCATATACATAACTGATTTGGTCAATTGTGCCAGTCGCATTTCTGAAACAACATTAGTGAAGTAATGTATGGAGAATAAAGCTCAAAATTGATTTGTCATTACTGAAGAAGTATTCCTTAATTTTTAATTAGCTTAAAACCATTGGTTCAGAGTCAATCGATCTAATCAATTAAATCAAATCAAAAACTTTATTGTCAGAAACATAATATAACGTACAGCAATCGACAATATTAACCTAAAATTTCAAACAGTCACACCACATTAAAACCCAGTCAAACATAAAGTTTTATCTATCAGTCTGCTTGCTAATTGTGTGGTCAACCAGTTGTATGCCATGAATTTGCCAACACTGTAAAATTCTCGAGAGTCTAAAAAGCTTTTTCAAAGGAACTTTTAAAGCATTAGGCGTTGTGGCATTTTTTATTGAATCAGGCCATTTGTTGGTAAAGTGAACCCCTGCCGTCCTGTGTATGTCAGTCCAGTAGGTATCTCTGTCTCGTATCGTATTAATATATCTGTCTGTTTCGTACGTATTAATGTCTCGACCTCTAGTAATAGCACATTTAGATGTGGCGAATAATGTTGCTTCTAAAATGTAGAGACTTGGCAGAGTCAGTAGTTGCTACGTTTTAAAGGCTTCCTTGCATGATTCTCTGGACTTCAATCGTGCGATTATCCGAACCGCTTGTTTTTTTTTTTATTTCAAAAGCTTTGAAGAACTGGCCGTTTGTGCTTGCTCCTTGCAGCACTAAACCGTAGGTGAGGTGGGGGTAAATCAAGCCATAATACGCCGTCATCAAAAACCTGTATAGGGCAGTATTTGGCTAAACACTTCAAAACATAAATTCCCGAGGACATTTTGAAACAAACATAGCCAATGTGAGCACTCCACATCCATTCTCGATCCAGGAATATTCCGAGGAATTGTTCCTGAAACAAGATGTTGTATAATTAGTGTACTGTACGAGTCTCCCATGTAGTAGTGATGACCATGTGTCATTGACATATAACGATCTTTGCAAGAGACTTATATACGTTATATTCTCACCTGTACCTGTTACCGTGGTGTCACCTGCAAATAACGTAACATATGAGCAAGTTATGCTGTATTGGGAGGTCGTGCGCGTGAAGTAAAAATAACCACGGGTCGATGACTGATCCTTCAGGAATTCCATGTTGATTTCATTCCCACGACAAAATTTGTTTCCATTGATGCGTTTGTATATGTGACCCCTTTGTTTTCTATTTTATAAGTAGAAATTTAGCAGATTTTTAACTTTTCCATGTAGGCCGTAATAGAAACACCATTGTCAATATGTGACAATGATGTGCATACTTTTGGTAACAGAGTATGTTCCTCCAGTTCGTTAAGTATTCAATTGTAAAATGGCCATCACAATAATCCAGACAACTTCAAATAACTTTATTAACTATAGCACACTAACTTTAAACAAATATATATATATATATATATATATATATATATATATATATATATATATATATATATATATATATTGAGAAACGTTTTTACAAGAACCACCGTGATTGGTAAAAGATGTGTTTAAAACCACATGGCCATAAGTAGGCTGAAATATATTTACGCGTATAACTCCTTCGAATTATTGTTTATCATTATAATAATTTTGAATATGGAATTTTAAAATGACCTTAACGGGATTGGTATAATCAGTTATTGGTTGTATCTATTTTATTTTCTAAATTATTAACCTCTTAAAGATAACTTTTTTGAGAACAAAACAATAAAAACTAATATTTGGATAGTTCCATATAATTTGTAGATGTTTTAAAGCAGTAAGTTGGAGCTTTTTCTTTTGGTATAAATTATACTTCCAAAAACAACATTTGTAAGCCTACTTTAACTTTTTCGTGTTCTATTATAATAATAGTTACATAACCTAAATAACATACTGTAACATTTACAGCAAGAAGCTGGAAGCCAAAATAAAGTTAAGGATATCCTTGATCGGAAGTGTATGAGGTTGGAAAGGCGGTTTCCGATCTTGAAAACAGATTACTTATAAGAAATTTAAACAACATGCATTATTTTAATGTTGGATTATGCTTCAGTTCACCTTCCTGTTATTGCAGCGCCTGGTATCTGACGCTTTCTCAGACTTGACTCCTGGAATCTGGAGTCATTTTAATCTGAATATATCCAGAGAAAGTCGGCGACGAAGAAGCTTAAAACGAACCTTAACATCTTACATGAGGTGACAACATGCATGAGGTGTCAGAAGGCTAGACAAACCCACATACAGTTTCGAGATTCAAGATGTTTATTGTTGTAGACTGTACAGCATAACAATGGTCGAAGGTCACTAAGGCTAGAATATTTTCCAGTTAAAGTTAGATTTAACTACGTCAAAATACTCACAGACCTCATATAAACAGTTTTCGACTAGGAAGCTCTTAACTGCTGATTTAAATTTATTGTGCGGCAATTTCTTGATATTATTTGGTAAAACATTGTACATTTTTATACCCATATATTCAAAACTATTTTTTATACTAGTATACATACATCTTTTCGTGTTTAAATTATTTTTATATCTTGTGTTAAAACAGTGAATACTGGTTGAGTCATTATATTTATTAATATTTTCTTTAATATGCAACAAGGTTGAGAAAACGTACAGTGATGGCAATGAAATTACTCCTAGGCATATGAATAAAGGTTTACAATGGGTTTGATCCGGAGCGCCACATATTAACCTGACTGCCCTCTTCTGTAACGTAAAACCTTTTTTACACCATCCGGAATTACCCCATATGAAGATACCGTAGCTAAGATGGCTTTGAATGTAAGCGTAGTATATGCTCAGAAGGATGTCAGGAGTAACACTGCTCTTTAGAGATCTCAACAAAAAGAGCCCCTTTGCTAGTTTGGTGGCTACATTGTCAATATGATTATCCCATTTTAAGTCAGTTTGTAAAAATATGCCCAAGAACTTCAAAGCACAGATTTCTTTCCTTTTTGGTGTCAAGCTAAGTGCTAAGTCCTGCACCTTCCCAGCAGTCAGACTTAATTTATTAGCACAGCACCAGTCTACAACTATTTTTGTCTTGTCTTCTAGGGTGTTATGGACCTCCATAGTACTACTCTCCCTGACATTTAAACCGATGTCATCTGCAAATAAGTGCAAGAGGACATTAATTAAAATTGTAATTTTAAAATGTTTGTTATTTCAGACTTAACTTATTAGCACAGCACCAGTCTACAACTATTTTTGTCTTATCTTCTAGGGTGTTATGGGCCTCCATAGTACTACTTTCCCTGACATTTAAACCTAAGTCATCTGCGAATAAGTTCAAGAGGATATTAATTAAAATTGTAATTTTAAAATGTTTGTTATTAGATTATACTTTGCTCAACTCACCTGCTAATTTTCTCAACAAACTATTTCTCAACAATTCTTAAAGATCCATATCTAGAAAATTGTTCAAGATAGGTTTACGCAGGAACCAACATAATATATCTCTTCCTTTCTGCAGAGAGATTTCCATTTTTTAAACATTTGCTAATTTAACAAATTGTAGAAAAACAGAATCGTGGAAATTTGTAAGTTTTTTAGTGACCGTTCCATTTATTATTTACACTTTTAATGTCCCTTTTAAAAAACAGTCAAAACAAATTCCTGGCTAACCCGAATTCTCACTGCCAAAGAGAAGCTGAAATTTTTACACTCAGTTACAACGCAAAATGTACAAATCCAACATTTTTAGAACCTACCTCCCCCCCCACCCCCCCCCCCCCCCACCCCCCCCCCCCCCCACCCCCCCCCCCCCCCACCCCCCCCCCCCCCCACCCCCCCCCCCCCCCACCCCCCCCCCATAAAATTTAAATTAGAACAGTGTCAATACAGAATGATCATTTTGTAATGTGTGCATTACATACAACCTTCATTCACTAGGCATGTCCATAGGATAACATTTATAAATTCGACTTATTACTTTATAAATAAAACTATATTTAGTTTCATTTAAGTGCCTGTATAGAGCATAGAAATTTTAATAGTTTCAGAGATAAATAATGATGTTTAGCCTTTTGCACGGCTTAAAACTTGTTTAATAGTGAAAAAATTAATATAAGAAATTATTTAAAGTGTGCTTACATTACAATATGGTCTTATATATGGTTAGCGAGTTAAAAACTAAGTTTCTGTCGCTACAAAAAATATTACGTTAGAAGCAAACGATGTTTTTAAAATCTTCTTTACAATATCTCTGTAATTAAAGTTATGGGAAAACTATATACATTTATATTTAAATGAAGTCTTCATTCAAAGGACGTAAATAGGTGTAATAATCTACTGGTGTTGTGCGCTGCCCATTAGTGCTTGATACAGTTATGTTCTGAAAATGTGGGAATTATAAATCATATTCATAAAAATTTACATTTTTTGGGGGTACTATTGGGATGGCTGTGGGAGACCAATGTTTCTTATGTTGGAGGATTTCAACGGGAAATTGAATTTTTTTAATGTATTGATTAAATTAAGCTTTAAGTTAAATTTAATTATTTATAACAAAATAGAATTGATAATATAATTTCAGAACTTTGCCATCACTCTATGTTACTAAAAGTGTAACACTTCATTTTGAGGTTCGCAATCTATCCTCTTCGTCAAGTGTCAAAAATAAACATGCACAAAAAACTTAATAATTTTAAAAAGTGGCAATGGACTGCCACTCAAAAAATCCAGTGTTCCATCTTCGCTAGTGCGTCTGTGATGTATTGTTTGTGCTCTTGCTTTTGTGCAGTAACATCGCTTGGGTTCTGTTGATGTACCAGTCAGGTACTAAGTGAGTTTTGAGTGGCAGTCCTCTGCCGCATTTTGTAGTTGTTAAGTTTTTTGTTCATGTTCCTTTATTAGGTCTTTTTGACATAAGAAGAGGATAGATTTCAATCCTCAAAACGCAGTATAACATACTTTTTGTAACATGTAACGATGGAGATTGTGATATTATTACCTTATTTAGCAACAATAACAAATGTCTGAAATCCTACTACACTTTGAAATCATCCATCGTCAATAACTAGATTTTTGTTTTTGTATTAAAAAGAATGATTGTAAGTATTAAAATAATGACATAGATAAAACTTTCTAAATATTTTAATATATTTGTGCTAGATTTGTACGTATTCATGTTTTAAACAATTATAAGATTTAAAACAAATTGGAACCTCGATAGCTTTAACCCCAATATTACAGTTTTTCGGTAATAAAATTTGTTTTAAATCACAGTGAATTTCATATAACTTTCAATATACAGTAGAAAGTATTGATATTTTATATTGTGATAGAAACCACAAAAAGGTAATTTAATTATAACCTCATCAGAAATAATAAAGGTTCAAAGAGCTGTAAACTTTTATACACCAATAATGTACGTTTACAAGGTATTTACTTAAGCCATTTGTCTTGGTTGTAATTTCAATAATTAAAGTCAATTTCAGTGAACAAGAAACTACTCACAATGAAACTTCCTTGTTTCTGTATTTCACCGACTGCAGTGGGATTGTTTTTCACACCAGTGGCACGACGTTTTGCTATTTTATCCTCATTAACACATTGTAGTTAATCATTGTTGATTACACAAATTATTAAGCAACTGAGATTTCTATTACCAAGGTTTTATAGTACAATGAAACATTTTAACAGTTACACACTAAAGTCAAGGTTATCAATTTGTATTGTAATTCATTCATACTGTAAAAACAATATAAAGCAATAATCAACCCAATATTAACCTAATAATATTATAACTATTTGTCATACATTTTTTACAGAAATCAGTGCTAATGTGTTCAGAGGAATTTTTTATTTAGCTCAAGAACAATATACAATAAAATAGCTCTTTTAAAACCAATTACTTAACAAAGAAATAACAACCGTCGTCTTTATTTGAATGAGACGAGACACTTTTAATGTATGGGTTCCAACACAGAATATGACAGCGTGGGTCGTGAGCAACCTAAACACAACGAGATCGGTGGAAACTAACAGTCGGAACAGTGGAAACGGAAAAGGAAATGAACAGGAGAGGAGAGGAGAGGAGAGGAGACGGCAGTGAGAGAGGACCAGCCCCTATGTTCTGTACAACATTAACACGGAAACACGCTTACAATTATGATATGTATATCATCAGGTAATTGTGCTAACCACAATCCTGCCACCAGCAGCCTACCTACAATACAGTACGAGTAAAGCACTAACGTGAACTACGTCTACGATGAGTGTAGGAAGCTAAACTAGCCTAATGTGGCACAGTGCGACACAGCCTAGTTCTGAGCACCATGTCCGAACCGTACGCTGCGCACACACGCAGGCACACACAGGCGCACGCGGACTTGGCTGTAACTACCTACAGTGTAGTGCGACAAGAATACAGTTAAACACTACATTTATAGTACATTACGGTATGGTTGAGGTGGGGACACTCATGACTATTTGGCCGTGGCCTGGACCCACCATCTCATTTCTTTCTGTCACAACATTTTCTTTTTAATATACTCAATAAAAGGTTTAAAAAAACGTAATCTAGCGTAAATTAATACTATGTTACAACCTTACCAGTCAGTTTTACACAAATGAAGTAAACGAACAATATTTTACCGTTAGATTTAAACATTTAGTACACTTTAATTCTTGTATTTATCATGTAATACATCTAAATGTTTTGTTTCAATTGAGGTTTTAATACTGTTTTGTGACTAACATTCAGTGATACCATTTCTATCATATAATTGTATATACATTATAAAATTTACCCATATGTATAAAAAAGCTTATAATGAAAGATAAAAATTCACTAGTTGTGAACTTATTTTTAAAATGTGACAGAAACGTTACAGGTATATGACGTTGTTGAATATAGAAAATTAACCAACTGAAACAAGAGAACTCGTATATGCGCTTTTCAGGTTACAACAATTGAACACATGGTATGATATGCAGTAATGTGAACAAATCTATAAGAATAATTATAGTGAAAATGTTAAAGTCAAGCAACTGTAAAGATGAACTTCGTTCATGAATACAAATGTACCTTGCTGTGTTGCTTAATTCTGGAGTGTGTTCACCATAAGTTTTACTGATTTGTTAATTTTACCTCATTTTAAACCATATGTGTAGAATTTGGAAATGTGAACAAGAAAGCTGATATTGATTTTCGAAAAGTTGTGTTTCAGTTAGTTTCGTTACAATAGTAAAGGCAATTTTTTGAAACATTACTGTCATTGTGTCAAATATCATTTGTTAATATTAAATTCTAAACAATCTTTAGTTACATGATTTAACATCACTTTTTTTGAAGAAGAGGATGATTTAAAATACAGTTCGCACACATACCTACGGACTTAGGATCTATAAATGGGAGCAATCAGCAGAAAAAGTGAGCTAAATTGGGGAAAAATCGTCAACCCAAAATCAGAGATTGGTAGGAATTACTCTAGTTATTAGTACTGTATAAGCTGAAAGTAGTGGGGTTAGTTACCCTTGGCACTGGCAAGTTATATGGGAAATTTCAGACTTTTCTTCAATATCTATATTTATTTTTAAACTTCTTGGATACCTTTTAAATGGTTTTATTTAGAGAAGGCCAGGGTATTTTTCAGTTAATGAAATGTACTATTAGCCACAAACAATACATATTATAAACTTATATAATGTATACATGTGCCAGAAGATACAATGGCTATTAATAGTAATTCGTGCAGTGATTTATACCTTTATTCAATGAATGTGCAGTTAAAGTTTTGAAACGATAACAAAATTGTAAAGCAAGTATTAAAAAAATCCATATAAATTTTTATATTAAGTACATAAGATGTTGTGACAAAAAGATTGAATCTGAATAGAATTTTAAGTGTACACACACACACTTGAAGTCTTAGATATCTAACATAACATAACACATGTTGGTTGAGTCTTTGCATTCAGCTACAGCTCGAACAATTTATCTCTTCTCAAACAAACTCCTCACACATACAAATCACACAGTTCATTAATAAAGAAAACAACTGTTCAAACCCCATTCACTCAATACTAAAAAATTTTTTCTTTGTAACTTTGAATGAACCCTTTAAGAAGAATAAATTGTTACTGTTTTATTATTATTTGTTGTGTGGGAAACCCATTGTTGAGTTGTAAACAACAAATTTTATAAGCCAGTATAAAAAACTTACATTAAACATATGTTGGGAGTTTTAGTCAAACATTTCAAATTAAATATGGCTCTTGATGAGAGTTTGCTTTCGCGCAAGAAGGAGAAGGGGGCAATCTACATCACCGCTGAAGTCAAAGATGTATAGAAAATTATTAATGACTACAGTCAATGAGTCAAGTTAAATTTACATCACAAATGTTGGCAAACTCCTCAAGTTCTCTTGATTTTTTTTGTTTCAAAAATATAAGAATATTGAAAAATAAATCCTTCAGGATAATACAAAAAGCTGAAACAGCTTTTCTAAAAAATATTATAAAATAATTAAATTATTGTTTGAAATTAATTACTAAAAAACATAGAAATACATATATCATAAGATATATGTTGATAAATTAAAAATAACTATTGCGATAGGACTACTACCAACATAAAGTAATAAACTATATACAAGGAGCATTATTATTATGTTAACACATGAAGAAAAACACACCTGACTTCCATTAATTTTGTTTAATGGCGTTTTTGATTGCTTGGTTTTTTGTTGAAATTTTGTATTTAGTTTTGTCTGTATTATGACTTGTTGGATCATTTTTATGTTGTTCAGTATTTTAAAAAAGTTTACTACATGCTTCATTCAGCGATTTTGATTTTTCTATGTAGCTAAGGGCCTAAGCACGTTTCAACATTAGCTGTTATGGGCATTGATTGCACAGATGGCTATTTCACGCTCTTGGTAGAGCATCCTGTTGAGGCAGGAAACAGAGCATGAAACAGCATTTCGGGGGGCGATGCCCATATTTCTCCAATTGTGAATTCATGTACGATTATTTTATACCTAGTAACAATATATAAATCTTCTGTTACCAATATTAAATTTTCAATCCGAGTATTAGTTATTCAATAAAAGACATTTTAGATATTTTTACACAAATCAAAATTAGAACACTACATTTAAGTGGAGCATGAGAAATAAACCAATATCGTAACTGTGGGCAAATTCTTGAGCAATGATCCTACTACATCTCAGTGGTGAAGTAGCTCGCTCAGAAACATTATGTCTCCTTTTGTTATTTATTGTCAGGATAAACATTTCAAAAACCAGTAAACAGTAGTTTTTAATACATTCCCAGTATTATAACTTTAGGAATTAAGGTATTTTAACTCTGGGAGTTGGCTGGATTTTTTTCTTGTAATTTATATAGGCTTTTACAAACTACATTTTACTCTGTCATATATGGTATCTAGGACTGTAAAAATATTTGTGTTGTGATTTTTAGCCTTTGATCTTATAAATGCTGTCATGTTCAAGTTTATATAAAATGATTTTAACATTATACAAATTATTAATATTATTATACTCTAGAAATTACAAATTTTTAAAATGTAACCTTTAGTTCCTTTTAAGAAAAGAAATATTGAGAATTTAGTTTGTTAATTAATTCGGGTATACAAAACTGTATTTGTGAATGTATAACACAGTTTCCAAAAGTGTATAGGTCAGTGTGATAATCTTTTTTTGCTCCACTAAAAAATAAGATTTACACTTTTATTATTTTTATGTCACTGAGAACTAAATCTTTATACCTTTGATTCCAGTATTATGATCTTATATACCTTGATATAGTTCCTCTCCCGTAGTAACTAAGTTATATGTAAACTTAAGTTTGTCTTAAGAGGTAAATCTCAAGGTCATTTCACTGTAGACAGCTCATAATCTGAAAAGATGGCAATTATTGTGCTACAATGATGTGAAATGGATTGTTTTGAGCAACTTTGAGAGTTACTTGTCAAGGTTAGTGATGTATTGTTTATTATAATCTTTCATTCACAAACCATTACTTAACAACACTTTTACTTTGTGCATTCTTCCCAGTTCAGGCTGTAACTATTTTGAGACTTGCAAATTTAATGCGTCACTTACTAAAGTGTGTGTATGGTACACCTGCAATTCCTGTACTATACAACTCTCCCTAATTAATAACAATTATAGTATTTTAGTGTTCAACAAAAATTTGTATACTATTTACTATATAAACAAAGACATACTTCTATAGATCTCTATAACAATTATTTATAATCTTGATAAAGTCTTGTGTATAAAAATAAGAATCCAAGTGTTTATACATTTCCTGATCTAGGATAACATCAATCCATACAATGAAAGATGTATGAGACCATAGATTTTACAAATTGACCACAGTTGAGTTGACACCAAGATAACACATCAATGATATGTTGCGTTTCACAATATCTCCCCAGAAGTTAGTTACTAACATCGACTTTACAAAATATTTCTGTAGATAATATACGGAGTCGATGTACGACTCTCCAACACAGTTTGATATGGAACAGTTAACATTGATTATTTGTCTATACTGTTTGGTTGTGGATGTTGTTGACCTAATACATATGTGTTTGTGCGCTTTGTTTCTTACTTGCACATCTTGAGGGACGCACAGACAGACAGTTAAGGATATATTGTAAACTACAGCATATACAACACTTGTGGTTGGATTTCTAATAGAGAAACGTGATATTTGTAAATCGAATTATGCATATGCAAAACGTTTAGTAGTTTTGTTGCACATTTTCTTTTACATTATGAGCTACTGTTGTTTAACACAATTTAACTTAGTTGAAAATTAGTGTCTTCAAAATTTTGTACAAGATGTTATACATAATGGTAGCAGTGTTAAGCGGTTAAGATCTTAAGTAACGACACCAAATTACTTCTTTGGCTGAACACAAGTGAGGCCTTTTCTGCAGGGTGATTGAATAAGGCAGTATCTGCCCGCTTGTATCCTTTCTTTAAGATTACAACCAGACAGATTAATCCAAAAGCTTGAAATGTTGCACGGTTGTCACACAAGAAAGCTCCACTTAATTTTGGAGACTTTAGCTCTTTGACATGTTTAGGGGAAAATGTCCCTTAAAAATGTAATGGTTTGCATCACGTGCGGAGATTTTAAAATTGTTCACATGGTAATCCTACGGAAAAATGAATGTGATTATTGCTGTTCACTATGCCATTTATTTGTATTGATACAAAGCCAATAAAAATAAAAAGTCATCAATTTCAGAAAAAACTTAAATGTTATCAAAATAAAAATTACAAGAGTACTTTAAAAATGAATTACATATAATATTATTGTTTAATGTGACCACATACACCGTCAGTGACAATTAATTGGAAGACACATTGAAACTCTGAACTTGATATTAAATCATAAAAATTGGTAATTGTGTGTGGCATTGGCCACACACATTACAATAGTTGTTTTTTTAAAGAAAAAATACTGCAAGCTTCATAATTAGTGTTAAAAGCTAAATGGAGAGGGGAGGAAATTAAGCTTATGAATAATATCTGGTTCGAATACTTTTAATTATTTCAAAAATCATTCTGAAATATGAACAAAGTTGGTTTTTAAAATATATTAAAATAATTTGTTGTATGATTTAAATGTTCTAATATTTTATCTTGAATAGTTCAAAACCTATAGCCCACAAAGCTTTGCAATTATTTCGTTGGATTACCTTGATTTGTTAGAACAAAGATTTTTTATTTAATGGGTAAAACATATGTTGTGATACGTTTTTGTGTGATGTACATGTGATGGCGGAATCATACAAAAAAGTTTTTGGAACGAAAAGGGTATGGTTTGTTGAATTAGAAGTTCTAGCATGCACATGTACATAGAGAGTATGTTAGCAGGGCCACTAACATTGTAAACTTCGTACAACTGATGCCAGTGGAATTGTGCCTATTGGCCTGTCAAGACATAGGATCAGCGCTCTAACAGTCCATTTTGAGATAACTACAACTAGCTGCAATAAGCTTACAAAGAAATGGTACAGGGAATGAGACAAGTATAGGTTTGAGTAGTAAAAGGTAGCAAAGCCTACTCCGGTGACAACCAACATTGTTATTAGTTTAAAAAAGCTTTAACATTTTAAATATCTAAGTTTAGAAAAGATTTTAAGGGAAGTGATCATCCAATATGTGGTTATCTGAAGTTCTGGGTTATATGAAGTACATTACAAGAACTAATCTTTTCTTAATCCAGTCGTTATTGATATAAATCAATTTTAAAACAAAACGTTACTCAATTAAAATGTTTTATGAATTGTTTTATACATTATTACAGCATGAAAATCCTACAGTTTGACAAAATTGTCTTTCGTGAGTGTAACGGCAAGTTTTAAGTGGCTACTGCTAAGATGCCTGACTGTGTATTTGGTTGAAGTGATGTTTCTTTGCACATTCTGGAATATTGTTACATATTAATAAATAAATGTGTGCTTTCATAAAGTTTCCTTCATAACAAAGATTTGTTAGGAATTGAATACATTCTAAGGTTATAAATAGTGAATGCCCACTTTTGCTTAAGGTGTGCTATGTGCATGCATGTGTGTGATGCCCTTGTTTAGTTTTAGTCCTCAATACCAACCGGAAGTAACTTTTTAATGGTGAGTACACCTTATCCAAAATTGTAATTATCCGAAATATGCTTGGTCCCATCAACTTCGGATAGTTGCGTCCCTAGTATATCAAATTTTCTTTTCTACATTCACTCAAAACACAAAAATATGTTATGTTAAAACTATTTATATTTATATATAAAACTAGGCCATGTTTAAGAGATTGGATATAAGCTGCCGGCATTGCATATGAATGTTTAATTTTTGTTGCAAATTGTGTTTACCTTCAATCCGTTTATTGTAACCACATAAAAACCACATTTTATGATATCTATAGCGAAATTTGAAAAAGGTTTATTAATAAAAAATACATGCCAAAGAATGGATGATTTAATTAAAAATATACCTCAGTAGATGTATTCTAGTAGATTAACAAAAAATTTACATTCTAGATTTAGTGTATTTCATTCATGTTTATTAGTGCATCTACGAAAATTAAAATTGTATAATGTGTGATATTCATGGAACAGAGGCACTAGCGCATCCAAGATTTGCGTTTAGTGGGCCAAAACACACCATATTTCAGTAATGGGGGAGGTTGGTTGTTATGATGTATCTATAGTGGTATATCTGTTCCTTTTCTTTTACATGGTATGTATTTGATTAAGTAATGGAGATTCTCCTACAATTATTTTACCTCCTTGTAATGTGCATTAAAGCAAGACCCTTACTATTATGTTGTGATGATGTAATAACTAGCACATTCACTTTCCTTACTCTTATACTCGTATGTGTTGTACATCTTTCTAGAAATATCCCCAAATAAGGTTTCAGCTTTACTAAAAATACCTAATTTTAAAAGGATAAAGACATATTAAGGAAACAAGCAATATATCATATTAGATTTGATTAATAAATATGATTTATATGAAATTTATACTAGTATGTTGATCATAAAGAGAGAGTATGGATAATCAAATGTAAAAGTCTAAATTACAATTACTCTGATGTGACTTCAAAGTATTTATCTCGATTTGAAGTGCGGAACTTTCGCTGAAACTATAACTCTACACCCTTATCTTAAGATTGGGTGGAAATGACCAATGAAAATCTGTCATTTCTAAATCAATATTTTGCATTTTTCTTTAGTGCTAAAACTAAAGCTGCACGAAGCAGAAGTAATATTGACAGAATAAAGAAGAAGGAAAAATACGAATTTGAATGGTGAAGAATTATGACCAGATAAGGTATAAAGGGATAGGGTGAGATTTTTTAATGTATAACAAAATTAAGGATGATAGTTTGTTGAAAAGGATACTAGAAAGGGAGGTCGACCACCAAATAAGTGTGATGTGAAGAAAGGGTAGATTTAGAAGTTACAGAAGAGAGAAGATAAGAAGGCAAAGTTTGGTGGAGAGACGAAATAGAAAGCTGGAACCATATAGTAATGCGTAGTTTTTTGTAATTTAGTATTATTTGAAGTTTTAATACTTGTTTTAACTAAGTCTACCGAGTCATAACTTTGACTATGCAATATTTTACGAGAAGAGATCCCATCAAAACTAAAAACTGTTGCTGTTCTGAAACATTCTGTCTGTGTGCTGTCTGTTAGCGTACAACAGAATTAACAACTATAAACACATTACACAACAGTGTTAACATCGTATATTGAGTAAACCCTGACAGTAATAACAAAAATTTACATTACATATAAGTTCAGCTCATTGAAATGTCGAAGGTACAAGAGGATTTACAAAGGATTTGTAGCACTAATTAACAAATTTAACACAATAGTGCCATTTGTGCATTAAAACACAGGACTTGTTATTACTACACAGTGTTTCTGCCTCTACATCCTTGTGTAGTCTATTCTCTTGTAAAACCTTGTTACTTTTATACGCTCTACATATTTTGAAAAGGTGTTCATTTTAGGTATGTTTAAAATTATCTAATCTAATTAATTCAGTTGTACTCTTAAACTGTATTTAGTACAAGTTGACTACTGTAGTAAGGGCAACCTTCATATATATTATATCATACAGTATTGTAATATTTATTTTTGAGTCGAACACTTTAATTATTTCTTGAGCGTCAATGTGAAACAACTCTGTTGTTTTCTGATATTTTTTTATGCAAAATCAAAAGAACTTGTAATTATTTTGATGAAATCTTTAATACAGTAGGTATGAAAAGGAAATAAATTTAGCTGCAGGCTAACACGATGTACGTTAATGTTTATTATTGACAAACTTTAGTAAAGGTGGTGGTTTGGGGCAAAAGTTGAACTATAGGCCACATAGAGTCACTGATCACTGGGCTACTGATTAATGACCTTCCTAAGGAGTCGTCGGTCTCAGATAATGACAGGACTACACAGCTTGTACACTCGTTTTACACATCTTTTATCTCAAACTTACCAGTGACCTGACATCAATTTCTTGTAACAAAAGAACAATCAACAACTTACTTCTGATAAACTTCGTGTGCATTTAAAATGTTATTGTTAATAAACAGTACTCATTTAATATAAAAGAAATATATTTCAAAGTCTCTGCAACCAGTTGTTCAAATTCTAACAACTGCTTCGGCTCCGATACTATTAATAATGCGAGGCATTACTACGTTCTAGTACTCATTCTTGCATTAATTTGGCAGGAAAATCCAACCACAAGTTGCCAAAGATTCAGAGCGTTGATAGGCGTAGTGCATTTCTGCTTGATTGTATCATCTAAATTAGGTTACACTCATTTTTCAACAAACAAACACATTCTATGAAACAATTTACCGTGGTACTGGGGGCTACATTTTAAGTTTGACAATCCACTATAATTAGAACACTCTGCTTTTAAGCAATTATAACCTTTCTCACGTGACTATTGAGTCTGTGGATTCATCATTGTCATTACATCTCATACACAGAGCGTTTGGAAATTGTGGACCCGAACTTTATGAAATGGTTAAGTCTAAATTAAAAAGTATTTCTCTGGTCATATCTAACTTTTTTCAGTGTCTTTATGTTGTGTGTATTTTTTCTTTGTTTACTTTTACACAAATAATTTATAATGAGGGTATAAATGATTTATAAAGAGGATGGCCATTCATTTAAAAACTGTTTACAACATTATATTTTTAAATGATTTCTTACTAAGACCTAATTTAGTGTTAGATGCTAAAATAGTATTTCCTTTGATTCAAATTGTGCATACACAACAACAATAATAATAATAATACTAATAATAATAATAATAATAGTATTTTAAATTTCATGTATACTGACATAACAGCAAAAGCTATTATGGAACTTATGAAAGGTTTAAAAATGTTCTATGTAGTTTGTTAGCATCTGGTAAAAAATACTAGATAAAATACATCTTCTGGTACTTATTCAGGTGAGTTTATATGTAATGTTATATGTGAAAATCTGTAATCAGACTTAATCAAAGTTTGATCAACTCCTTTCACAACCTGATCAACCATGGTGTCACTTGATCAATATTGACCACACAGATGGATCAAAACTGATCAATTTTTATAGTTTAATAATAGTTTTGAGACATTAAATATAATAAATACACAAATTAAGCCTTACTTTGTTAATAACGTAAAAACCTCATGATTTCATAAATAAATTCCATAAATTGATACAACAAATTCAAATTCTATTTATTATTTTGTGGAGATCATGCTCACTCAACCTTTAAAATTTTACTTATTGAGTTATTTGGCATCAGATCTCAATAAACAGGTAATATTTAAACATTTTGTACTTTTTGGTCTCGCTTTTTATGTGTATAGAGGATGTTTGTTGAATGAAATACCAAAGTTATAAAATGCCACTTTTTGAAACCAGTGAAAATATTGTTTTTAGCTTTCATTACTAAGTTAGATTCTAATAAATCAACCAGATACATAAAATTATAATGATTTGACTTACACCATTTATGAATTATAATTTTTCCAATGAAAAATGTTCACATAAGTGTAGTGGCTAAAGAAGTTAAGGAAGAAATTCATATATGATAGGAACTTTTAAAAATTGAAACATGTATAACCATTTCTTACAAGTTCGTTCCATATTTTTTCAAACACCCAGTATACCTATTAAATGTATACATAACCTTTATAAATCCAAGCAGTAATTGTTAAAGGTTTGCCCAGCACAAATTAAAACAAAATTGTTTTACTTGTTAATACCTGAACAGTGTAAAGAAATGTATTCATTATATTACTTACTATCTGCATATGATAATTCCATGTATGAATTAAACAGGCAGCAATTGCATTTATGTTACAGACATACTAGTATATTACAGTATTTAACATTGTTAGCAAGGCCACACATATTATTTTTAATTATTATATTATTCCAAATATATTTACAGTACTGTCTACGTAAATTTTTGGTATGACATTTGGATTATGGTTAAGGGGAAGATCATAATAATACTGTCAAAAAATGCCATTTAAAATTTGAAATATTTGTACAAAAATTCTCAATTCTACAACTGATGCAATGTGTACATGAGCACAATTACAGTAAGTAATTATTGTTCACGGTTTAATAAAATGTTTAAGACTTCTTATTACGCTTTCGTAATTTGGAAATTCCAAGATAATTTATTTTATAATAATGACTACTGAATAATTTAACTACACCCATTGATCATAGCCATAGGGAGAAAATGACTGGAAGGTGTTTCGAAGGGTCAATAAGTCAATATTAGAATTGCTTCAAGAAAAGATCGTTGATTTTCGCTACCAAGGTTTATCGATGATAAAGCATATTTTGTTCTGAGCAAACCTGTGTTCTGAATACTATAATATAACAATGCTTCTGTTCCCGCCCATAATTTTACAAGACTACCCAAACTTGTGTTCAAACTCAATAATAACTTGTCAAATGGATTGCATGCAATTTGGCATGTTCTAATTATATGAATTGATGTCAGTAGTGAATAATGGACTAACTAGCCAGCAAGATATGAACATTGTATGTCTAGTTCAGCCTACTGTCACGATATCAGATGTACAGCACAGTATTGCTGAATGGATAGTAAATATACAACTACAGCTATATTGAGCATATGCTTAACAATAATTGGTGAGCTTGAGCTAGACGCAGGAACCACGACCTCCACTTCAGCCATCTTGAAAATTGAGAGGAGTAAATGTGAGTGGACGACTGGGTGCCGTGAGTTCACCTTCTCACTGAAGTCCTGGAGAGCCCCGACACACTCCTCCTGGAAATATATCAGTTGCCGATTCAAAATAAATTCATTTGGCATTGAATAGGAGAATTGTGCTGCTACTAAAAAAGTAAACTTTTCTAAGATTTTAGTTCTTATTTTCAACAACTTCACAACATAAAATTTGTTTTCAAGATTCAACATTCAAGAAGTCTTTATTCGTGAAATGCACATCATATTCAAGAATAGTGTCCAGTAAAAACACAAATTTGCTGCTAAAATACCATTAAATAAAGATAACAACAAAGTATATATAACCCGGATCTCTCACTTGCCGGGTGAATGTGCTACCATTACACCACAGAGCGCTTACTTTTTCCGATTCAATTATTTTGTATTTGGCCGTATCTGTCACATATGGGTTTAAATAAGCAAACTAACCTGTCAAGTGAGAGATCCGGGTTCGACTCCCGGCGGAGCAAGTACTTTTTGTGATTCAATGTTTATTGAAATTAAATAAGGCTATTGCCATTTTATACAATTTAATGTAAATAAAAGTTGTTTGACAGGTATTTGGTCTTCCGATCATATGTTAGTTTGCTTATTTAAACCCATATGTGACAGATACGGCCAAATACAAAATAATTGAATCGGAAGAAGTAAGCGCTCTGTGGTGTAATGGTAGCACATTCACCCGGCAAGTGAGAGATCCGGGTTCGACTCCCGGCGGAGCAAGTACTTTTTGTGATTCAATGTTTATTGAAATTATATATATATATATATGTTACCTCCAAATTTACCTTCTTTCCAAAAATTCCTCAAATGAATAAAGTGCTAGGTTCAGCAAGTAAGATTTTAATTTCATTTTCATTTTTTTTAAGTTTTGTTCTTTATTTACCTCTTTTGGTTGGTTTTTAAAGAACTTATGTCCCATAAAATCAGTTTTCTTTTTGAAAAATTCAAGATTATGTTGTGGGACATTTCTGTTATGCCTTGTATTGACGACTAACTAGAGTTGGAGTGTGTTTTTCTTCTTGTTTCGTATAAAGAACTGTTTCATAAATATATAAACTGTATACCATTAAAATTCCATTTTCTGTAAATAATTTCTTAACGGAGTCAGTCTTTTTAAGTCTAAGGATAACCCGTAGAGCTCTCTTTTGTTGGACCAGTAACCTATCCAGATTCTTTTTTGTTGTTGTGCCATATATGCTTATTCCATATGATAAGTGTGAGTGCACTAGAGAAAAATATACGGATCGTAAAGTTTGTAAACTACAAACCCTTGACAATTGTCTCAGTACATAAATACCGGAAGACATTTTATGAATAATATGGTCAACATGTTTATTCCAGGAAAGGTTTTCATCAATTAAAAATCCTAAAAATTTGGTGTATTCAACTTGGCTTACTTGAACGAAGAGCGTTTACATTGATGCCAATATTAATTTTGGTTCTGTTCCTAGTGCAAGAGAAACTCATTGGGTCTTTGTCAAGTTTGTCCCAACAACTGCACCATCAATATCTAGAGAATTAAAAATTATTTTATGCTTCCACAAGCAAGAATCTTAGAAGGACATGTTGCTCAAAATAAGGATGAACCACTTGTTCCGAAATTGTGTGCGATACTATGGCAGACCAGATATAGCCTAGATAAAATCAATCAGCATCTTCACTTTACTTCTTTCATTCCCCCCTGCTGTATTAAAAAAAAATGGTACTAAAATTCAGTGTTGCATACTTAATAAAAACAATTATTATCTTTATTTGGTCCTCCTTCACAATCTTACATCTTAGGCTTATATGGATGATGCCGTTGATATCATCTGAGTTTTCTGGTTTTCATGATACAAAAAATTGCCAACAAAGTTAAAATCATAATATTTCAGTATTACATTTTGATAATCTTGTGAGTACCTTGGAACAAAATATTTGTATCCATTGAAGTTATTTCCCTTGTTTATTATTTCTAAGGTTTCTCACTATCTTTGATACAATGTTTGCAAGTACTTTTGTTCAGTCAAAAGTGGATTGGGTTTTATTGAAATGCCTCAAGATTTTAATTGTGTTGGCAATTTATCGATGCAGTGTGAACTGGCAAACTCAAACAAGTCCTTCATAATGTAATATGAGAGGAAGTAATTAGAATTACAGAAATTCAAATAAAAGGTGAACTCGGAAACTTGACCAGACCTAATGAACCCAAATCTGAGGTGGTAATATTAAGTTATGGTATCACTGATATACTATAAAACAAACGTAGACTATTCTAGACTCCTTTAAAATTCGTGGGTAAACAAAAAGTTTTCAACAGATCAAATGATGGATATGTTATCATTCTGTCTTTATTTTTCACATTAACGTCATGGATTTAAATTGTTTATTTCAGGATTAATAGTCAATACTGTAATTTACTTTTGTAATGCATTTCTGCCTAATAATTATTGGATCTGTCTATTTGAAACTATCTTCATTTTCAGAAATACAGGCGTGTTTAAAATATTTAAATTATGTGATGAAAAAATAACATTTTTATTTTTGAGCTTGCATACATTCAAATACTGAAACACTGCCTTTCAAAATCTCAATGTTTAAAATGACATGGGGTTTTACATTTATTCTTGTAAAAGCAGCCTGTCCGATTTTAACTATACTATTATTCGTATTTACAATGATTTAGATTCTATATTTGAAATAAATGATATATTTTTAAATCTTAAGCTGTGAAGTAAAAAGTCTTAAAGTATGTGAAATTATCTATTATGTTTATAGTTTTAGAATTTCAAAATGTACAGTACCTATTGTAAGGATTTGAATCTTCTCAACACTGTAAGAGTAAGAGACTTTAAACTCATCATGTATATGCTCTAAGAAATATTTTAACATTGTCATAAGACAGCTGGTGGACAACAGATATTTTCCCAACCCTACAAATGGGAGAGTCAGGGTAATTTATATGAACCAGAAAGTCGGTAGATCATCAATTGTCATTACTACCACTGATTCCTGGCAAATAATAACTGAAAAATCTGATACCAGTGCATCAACCCAAGAAATTTTATTGATGACATCAGTCCATGAATCTCACTACTGATGACACTGCATCAATCTAAGAAATCCCATTGATGCCAAGAAGTCCCGGATTCATATGAGGAAGTATTGCATCTCATCAATCCTCACTTCAAGGATCATCAGTGCTCTACGCCATCACCTGAGAGTATAAACTACTCTGCAGAATATTATCATAATACTCTCCCAAACTACCACCTGGCCTTGTCAAAGATCACCCTGTGTTCTGGTAGCATACACCTGATGAAGCAGGTTTCTAAGCAACCTCATGAGGCTCTTCATAATTTTGGGAGAGTTGAATAGAAACTAAAAGTGTATTTGATGTTGAAATCTGAATATGTACTGCACTACTATAGTTTCATTGTACCCTGTTACATAAATTATTCTGGATTCCTTTGAAAGGTGTTACCATGTATACATTAAAATAATAATTGCACAGGTCTGAGTCTTAGATCTAAAGTGGTCAATTTACACTCAAATGAAGTCTTGTGCTGGGTACACCCACTGGAAACAATGTAAAATGTCACATCCATAATGCATTTGACAACCCTTTGATAAAGCAGGTACAGAGTTATATATGGTCTAAAGTGGTCAATTTACACTCAAATGAAGTCTTGTGCTGGGTACACCCACTCGGAACAATGTAAAATGACACATCCATAATGCTTTTGACAACCCTTTGATAAAGCAGATACAGAGTTATATATGGTCTAAAGTGGTCAATTTACACTCAAATGAAGTCTTGTGCTGGGTATAACCACTCGAAACAATGTAAAATGTCACATCCATAATGCATTTGACAACCCTTTGATAAAGCAGATACCGAGTTATATATGGTCTAAAGTGGTCAATTTACACTCAAATGAAGTCTTGTGCTGGGTATAACCACTCAAAACAATGTAAAATGTCACATCCATAATGCATTTGACAACCCTTTGATAAAGCAGATACAGAGTTGTATATGGTCTAAAGTGGTCAATTTACACTCAAATGAAGTCTTGTGCTGGGTATAACCACTCGAAACAATGTAAAATGTCACATCCATAATGCATTTGACAACCCTTTGATAAAGCAGATACAGAGTTATATATGGTCTAAAGTGGTCAATTTACACTCAAATGAAGTCTTGTGCTGGGTATAACCACTCAAAACAATGTAAAATGTCACATCCATAATGCATTTGACAACCCTTTGATAAAGCAGATACAGAGTTATATATGGTCTAAAGTGGTCAATTTACACTCAAATGAAGTCTTGTGCTGGGTATAACCACTCAAAACAATGTAAAATGTCACATCCATAATGCATTTGACAACCCTTTGATAAAGCAGATACAGAGTTATATATGGTCTAAAGTGGTCAATTTACACTCAAATGAAGTCTTGTGCTGGGTATAACCACTCAAAACAATGTAAAATGTCACATCCATAATGCATTTGACAACCCTTTGATAAAGCAGATACGGAGTTGTATATAAAAAAATAAGAAAATCAAACTATGTCTTGGACCATTTAATATTTCCCAGTTTTAGTACCTTTTCTCTTCTTAGAAGGTTAGTATTGGACTGGTGCTGCAAATTCCTAGCCAGCGAAGAATTTACTTCGGCCAGTTTCGCTACCAAAATGATGTTCTCTTTCGAAAGGCTGTAGAGCGACAGGTTGCAGTGAAACTGAAACATAACATAAAATCATTACTATATATATCTGTGTGTGCGTGTGCGTGCACGCACCTATGTGTGTGTGTGTGTGTGTGTATGTGTATGTGATTTGTGAACAAAGTAGTTTTTATTTCTTACAAAGGTACCATTTACATTATATATATATATATATATATATATATATATATATATATATATATATATATATATATATATACACACACCAACTAAAATAAAATGAAAATGTAAAACTGGGTTTCAATTCAAAAGCCATAGGAGAAAATAAATTACTCTAATACATTTAGAGCAAAATGAAAATAAAGATTTGTTCAAAACTGGACCATCTTCCTTACATCCAACTAATGACTCACAATACAGGTAGGATATTAAGGAAACAAAATATTAAAAATTTATTTAAGACGACTCACAAATTTAAGAACTGAGACTCGTGAAGGATACGATTCCTCTGTGAATGCCTGGAGCCTACAAAATTTCATGCAGTTGCGACTTAGTCTACAAAATGTTTAATATCCAGGATACATAAAAGTGAGTCATAGAAGAAAACAGATACAAAACAAAACATGCAATAGAATTGGTCAAAAGGATAGTACTTTCAAAATTTACATACTATTATCCGAGGATAACAAGAGAAACCTTAGAAATAATCAAGATGCTAACTTCAACAAAGAAGACAGCACTAGATTATCGAAAATCTGGTAGCCTGTGTTAAGAGAGCCGTATTGATCATTGATTGGTGATTGTTTAAGTTTCAAGCAATGAGGATAAAAACTTCACTTCTTCATCTATATGCTTTATATATAGATATACTATTTATAGATATACTTTAATGGTTCTTTTAAGTTTTGAGTGTTAACTGAAGGACCGAAATGTTCGTATTTCAAAATTTGGATTGGGTTAGCAATTTTGGAAATTGTGTGAACCGAAAACTTTATACAATATAGTCAGAAGCCAGAATTGATAACTTCAATCTGGAAATGAGCATATTTAAATGACGGGATAGTAGGGATCAAGTTTGCTTGAACTGTAAGTTAAAAAAGTCAAATTCTGCTCAAAAATCCAAAGAGGCTTGAACTCCGCCCCTAAATTACAGTAAACCCTTGTGAAAGGCACCCTGTAAACGGAGATAACTCCAAGATCACAAAAAAGAGGAGGAGATAACTACCAGTTAGCCAAAATACTTTAATTATTTAAGGGAGTCAACCATGAATATTTAATTTTGGCATCTGTAATGCTCTAACAACTGAGGACAAGGCGGAGAAAGCCTGCATTGTGCAAAGACTGAACCCAAATGGATCGTGTGACATAGATGGAATTTTTATTCAGCAACTAAAAAAATATGCTTCAGACATATTGGCGAAACAAAAATCATGTTAATTTACCCATAGCACGTCTCCTCTATATTCAAAGTATACATACTTCAAACAGTCTCAAAGCATTTACCTTAGGTTTGATGCTTTTCTTGATGAGCATCTGCAGCGATAAGACGGCGTCCTGTACCTCCATCCTGATGAGTGGCAAGAGAAGTTTCTCATCTGCCTCACTGTAGCCCAGGAACAGGAAAACCCCTTGCGGCAGCTTGTACGACCCTATTAAATCACCACAGTTGGGAGTTATCATACTTAATATTTTATAAATTATTTAATGGGAGTATAATTACCACAGTTGAATATCATCACTACATAACAGCAAATTTTTGTTCTCAAAGCAAAGTTAAGTTCATAATTGTATGTTCAAGGAGTGAGAAATAGGATTTTAAAAATACTTGTTTTATTATGTCATTTATACGTATTAATAGGTATTTGGAGTGAACTTGTACAAGCTATGCTGTTAAAAATACACACAACACATAAACATGATTAATATGAACGGTAAATATTTGAATGGTAACAATCAAAGTTAGCAGCTTTAGCGTTAGACCTCAAAACTACCCGATTTAATCCTAGGGACCTCAGCATTGACTGCCCGTATGAATGATTATCTCCTGTGTAAGTAATACAATCAAAGGTATGCTCTCCTAGTATTTGAAAACTGGCTGACTCAAGAGTGAGTCACAAAAAATATTGTGCACTTAAGTTTTTCTATAAGCAGAAGAATTTTGAGCATGTATCTATCCATAGTAAAATACATAATCCGTTTTTATAAATGTTTGATTTAACATCAGAGCTGGTACATGAGTTTTTAGAAACTGGAAAATTTATCCACAGAAAATGAGAGATGTGAGCGTGTAACAGACTTTACCCAGCAGGGATCACTTCTGGCTGGTTTATACTTTCCAGTTGAACCTACCACTGGGCCCAGCAAAAACCGATGTGTCACTTAAATCTGGGCAACCTTATGGATGTCCAGGAGCGGTACATCACTAACCGCAAATGTCGAAATTCTGGGATGCAAGGATAATTCGATAGATCTAGTCTACTGCGGGAGATGACTGTTGGAGTTGGTGGGGTTCGTTCCCTAAGTGTCAGAGGTTCTTGCTAGCCTCGACAAGGGTGTGCCACCCCCTGCCTGCTTTGACTGGAGAGGCTGGTTTAGAGCTGGCCTCCCCTTCTTCTGGGAGGACATGACTTTGAGATTAGTGCCCTAAATTCTTCCTCATGGATCTCGATAGGAGATGGCCCCTACATCCAACCTTACCCATCCTGAATATCCTGTCACTCTGGAAGCAGTGCAGAGGTTCTTATATGACTAAGTGCAGTTTATAAGCTTCTTGTCCTAATAGAGAGAAAAACATGTAAGAGACTTTAATACTTGTGCATAAGGTTTTGGAAACTGTAACACCACTCTAAATGAGATCTGAGCATGTAGCAAGGATTGTTAGAGAACAGCTGCCGCGAGTTAAGCAGGGGATGGAAGAGAGAATATTCTCATATTTTGGACTCCAAGAGTACAATTCACGTTATCAACATCTTTCCTTTTAATACTCCAAAAAAGAAAATAAAAATTTTAAATTATCAATGGTAATGTAACCAATTTTGTAAATAACAATGGTAATGTATCAATTTTGTAAATAACAATGGTTATTTTATTTTGTGTATTTGAAACGTCTATGATGTAATATAGAATTAGTATTCATATTTACATTAATAAATTAAAAAACATTATTTTACCGAAGACACTAGCGATTAAAAATATTTTCGACTACTGTAGAACCATTACTATACTCTGTATAAAATTTTGAAATTTATTTGTGTAAGGGTTGTTTATTCTAAGTAAACTTTAACACTAATGGAATTAAGTTGTTGAATATGACGATATGAGTTGTTATATATGATCCAGCTGCGGCATGGTGTGGATAGATGCTGTGTGGCGCGGCACTGAAGTGGGTGACAGACGTTGTCAAAAAGAATTCCAACTGAACTGTGGAATAATTTTACTACTCATAACATCAGTTGTTTAGTGGAGTCTGAGAATAGAGTGCATTTGATCGGATTTCCTGTGTCAGTTAACGTTCCTTGGATACCGTAAAGCCATTACAGGCTTTACATGCATCTTGGTCACCATTCGATCATGAAGACGTAGGATATTCATTGGAAGCTGGATTTTAACAGCTAAGGAATAATATGAATATGTTTTGAATGCACTCGATACAACATATATTTCTTGTTTGCCACAGGATCGTGAAGAAATATAATTTAGCATTGGAAGCTGAATCTTAGCAGCAAAATAATGAAAATAACGGGATACTCGTGGTTCGTAATCCACTTTAAATTACATCTATTTCTTGGTTACTATTCGTCATTGAGACTTGTTAAGAAACAGTTTACCTCAGCTCATTCACTCATTACATTTATCACGCTCATTATACAATTTTATTCGCCTTAAGTTACGTAATGAATTTGATAACGTATCAGGTCGAAACTCATATTCAATGAAGAGAATGTATAAACTATACTCAAGTTATTGATGTGAGGCTCTAGTGCATTACGATAGTATTAAGGCAGTTTCTAACTGTCATGGTTAAAACAAGGCTAGATGTGAAAGCTTGTCGGTTTTCATAGAATTTATTTCCATCTGATATAAAATGGACAAGGCTACGGAAATGTATAAAACTATATTCAAGTTACCGATGTGAGGCTCTAGTGCATTACGATAATATTAAGGTAGTTTCTAACTGTCATGGTTAAAACAAGGCTAGATGTGAAAGCTTGTCGGTTTTTCATAGAATTTATTTCCATCTGGTATAAAATGGACAAGGCTACGGAAATGTATAATAAACTATATTCAAGTTACTGATGTGAGGCTCTAGTGCATTACGATAATATTAAGGTAGTTTCTAACTGTCATGGTTAAAAACAAGGCTAGATGTGAAAGCTTGTCGGTTTTCATAGAATTTATTTCCATCTGGTATGATAAAATGGACAAGGCTACGGAAATGTATAAAAACTATATTCAAGTTACTGATGTGAGGCTCTAGTGCATTTACGATAATATTAAGGTAGTTTCTAACTGTCATGGTTAAAACAAGGCTAGATGTGAAAGCTTGTCGGTTTTCATAGAATTTATTTCCATCTGGTATAAAATGGACAAGGCTACGGAAATGTATAAACTATATTCAAGTTACTGATGTGAGGCTCTAGTGCATTTCGATAATATTAAGGTAGTTTCTAACTGTCATGGTTAAAATAAGGCTAGATGTGAAAGCTTGTCGGTTTTTCATAGAATTTATTTCCATCTGGTATAAAATGGACAAGGGCTACGGAAATGTATAAACTATATTCAAGTTACTGATGTGAGGCTCTAGTGCATTACGATAATATTAAGGTAGTTTCTAACTGTCATGGTTAAAACAAGGCTAGATGTGAAAGCTTGTCGGTTTTCATAGAATTTATTTCCATCTGGTATAAAATGGACAAGGCTACGGAAATGTATAAACTATATTCAAGTTACTGATGTGAGGCTCTAGTGCATTACGATAATATTAAGGTAGTTTCTAACTGTCATGGTTAAAACAAGGCTAGATGTGAAAGCTTGTCGGTTTTCATAGAATTTATTTCCATCTGGTATAAAATGGACAAGGCTACGGAAATGTATAAAACTATTCTCAAGTTACCGATGTGAGGCTCTAGTGCATTACGATAGTATTAAGGTAGTTTCTAACTGTCATGGTTAAAACAAGGCTAGATGTGAAAGCTTGTCGGTTTTCATAGAATT
Organism: Homalodisca vitripennis; assembly: GCF_021130785.1. Lineage (NCBI taxonomy): Eukaryota > Metazoa > Arthropoda > Insecta > Hemiptera > Cicadellidae > Homalodisca > Homalodisca vitripennis. Next base: position 20,267,612 of record NC_060215.1, read on the forward strand.
TATTTCCATCTGGTATAAAATGGACAAGGCTACGGAAATGTATAAACTATTCTCAAGTTACCGATGTGAGGCTCTAGTGCATTTACGATAATATTAAGGTAGTTTCTAACTGTCATGGTTTAAAACAAGGCTAGATGTGAAAGCTTGTCGGTTTTCATAGAATTTATTTCCATCTGGTATAAAATAGACAATGCTACGGAAAGGTATAAAACTATTCTCAAGTTACCGATGTGAGGCTCTAGTGCATTACGATAAAATTAAGGTAGTTTCTAACTGTCATGGTTAAAACAAGGCTAGATGTGAAAAGCTTGTCGGTTTTCATAGAATTTATTTCCATCTGGTATAAAATGGGACAAGGCTACGAAAATGTATAAATTATATTCAAGTTACTGATGTGAGGCTCTAGTGCATTACGATAGTATTAAGGTTAGTTTCCTAACTGTCATGGTTTAAAACAAGGCTAGATGTGAAAGCTTGTCGGGTTTTCATAGAATTTATTTCCATCTGGTATAAAATGGACAAGGCTACGGAAATGTATAAACTATTCTCAAGTTACCGATGTGAGGCTTTAGTGCATTACGATAATATTAAGGTAGTTTCTAACTGTCATGGTTAAAACAAGGCTAGATGTGAAAGCTTGTCGGTTTTCATAGAATTTATTTCCATCTGGTATAAAATGGACAAGGCTACGGAAATGTATAAAACTATTCTCAAGTTATTGATGTGAGGCTCTAGTGCATTACGATATATTAAGGTAGTTTCTAACTGTCATGGTTAAAAACAAGGCTAGATGTGAAAGCTTGTCGGTTTTCATAGAATTTATTTCCAATTCTGGTATAAAATGGACAAGGCTACGGAAATGTATTAAACTATATTCAAGTTATTGATGTGAGGCTCTAGTGCATTACGATAGTATTAAGGTAGTTTCTAACTGTCATGGTTTAAACAAGGCTAGATGTGAAAAGCTTGTCGGTTTTCATAGAAATTTATTTCCAATCTGGTATAAAATGGGACAAGGCTACGGAAATGTATATAAATTATATTCAAGTTATTGATGTGAGGCTCTAGTGCATTACGATAGTATTAAGGTAGTTTCTAACTGTCATGGTTAAAACAAGGCTAGATGTGAAAGCTTGTCGGTTTTCATAGAATTTATTTCCATCTGGTATAAAATGGACAAGGCTACGGAAATTGTATAAACTATTACAAGTTACCGATGTGTGAGGCTCTAGTGCATTACGATAATATTAAGGTAGTTTCTAACTGTCATGGTTTAAAACAAGGCTAGATGTGAAAGCTTGTCGGTTTTTCATAGAATTTATTTCCATCTGGTATAAAATGGACAAGGCTACGGAAATGTATAAACTATATTCAAGTTACTGATGTGAGGCTCTAGTGCATTACGATAATATTAAGGTAGTTTCTAACTGTCATGGTTAAAACAAGGCTAGATGTGAAAGCTTGTCGGTTTTCATAGAATTTATTTCCATCTGGTATAAAATGGACAAGGCTACGGAAATGTATAAACTATTCTCAAGTTACCGATGTGAGGCTCTAGTGCATTACGATAATATTAAGGTAGTTTCTAAACTGTCATGGTTAAAACAAGGCTAGATGTGAAAGCTTGTCGGTTTTCATAGAATTTATTTCCATCTGGTATAAAATGGACAAGGCTACGGAAATGTATAAACTATTCTCAAGTTACCGATGTGAGGCTCTAGTGCATTACGATAATATTAAGGTAGTTTCTAACTGTCATGGTTTAAAACAAGGCTAGATGTGAAAGCTTGTCGGTTTTCATAGAATTTATTTCCATCTGGTATAAAATGGACAAGGCTACGGAAATGTATATAAACTATATTCAAGTTACTGATGTGAGGCTCTAGTGCATTACGATAATATTAAGGTAGTTTCTAACTGTCATGGTTAAACAACAAGGCTAGATGTGAAAAGCTTGTCGGTTTTCATAGAATTTATTTCCATCTGGTATAAAATGGACAAGGCCTACGGAAATGTATAAACTATTCTCAAGTTACCGATGTGAGGCTCTAGTGCATTACGATAATATTAAGGTAGTTTCTAACTGTCATGGTTTAAAAACAAGGCTAGATGTGAAAGCTTGTCGGTTTTCATAGAATTTATTTCCATCTGGTATAAAAATGGACAAGGGCTACGGAAATGTATAAACTATATTCAAGTTACTGATGTGAGGCTCTAGTGCATTACGATAATATTAAGGTAGTTTCTAACTGTCATGGTTAAAACAAGGCTAGATGTGAAAGCTTGTCGGTTTTCATAGAATTTATTTCCATCTGGTATAAAATGGACAAGGCTACGGAAATGTATAAACTATACTCAAGTTACCGATGTGAGGCTCTAGTGCATTACGATAATATTAAGGTAGTTTCTAACTGTCATGGTTAAAACAAGGCTAGATGTGAAAGCTTGTCGGTTTTCATAGAATTTATTTCCATCTGGTATAAAATGGACAAGGCTACGGAAATGTATTATAAACTGATATTCAAGTTACTGATGTGAGGCTCTAGTGCATTACGATAATATTAAGGTAGTTTCTAACTGTCATGGTTAAAACAAGGCTAGATGTGAAAGCTTGTCGGTTTTCATAGAATTTATTTCCATCTGGTATAAAATGGACAATTGCTACGGAAATGTATAAACTATACTCAAGTTATTGATGTGAGGCTCTAGTGCATTACGATAGTATTAAGGTAGTTTCTAACTGTCATGGTTAAAACAAGGCTAGATGTGGAAAGCTTGTCGGTTTTTTCATAGAATTTATTTCCATCTGGTTATAAAATGGACAAGGCTACGGAAATGTATAAAAATATTCTCAAGTTACCGATGTGAGGCTCTAGTGCATTACGATAATATTAAGGTAGTTTTAACTGTCATGGTTAAAACAAGGCTAGATGTGAAAGCTTGTCGGTTTTCATAGAATTTATTTCCATCTGGTATAAAATGGACAAGGGCTACGGAAATGTATAAACTATACTCAAGTTACCGATGTGAGGCTCTAGTGCATTACGATAGTATTAAGGTAGTTTCTAACTGTCATGGTTTAAAACAAGGCTAGATGTGAAAGCTTGTCGGTTTTCATAGAATTTATTTCCATCTGGTATAAAATGGACAAGGCTACGGAAATGTATAAACTATATTCAAGTTACTGATGTGAGGCTCTTAGTGCATTACGATAGTATTAAGGTAGTTTCTAACTGTCATGGTTAAAACAAGGCTAGATGTGAAAGCTTGTCGGTTTTCATAGAATTTATTTCCATCTGGTATAAAATGGACAAGGCTACGGAAATGTATAAACTATATTCAAGTTACTGATGTGAGGCTCTAGTGCATTACGATAGTATTAAGGTAGTTTCTAACTGTCATGGTTAAAACAAGGCTAGATGTGAAAGCTTGTCGGTTTTCATAGAATTTATTTCCATCTGGTATAAAAATGGACAAGGCTACGGAAATGTATAAACTATATTCAAGTTACTGATGTGAGGCTCTAGTGCATTACGATAAATATTAAGGTAGTTTCTAACTGTCATGGTTAAAACTAAGGCTAGATGTGAAAGCTTGTCGGTTTTCATAGAATTTATTTCCAATCTGGTATAAAATGGACAAGGCTACGGAAATGTATAAAACTATATTCAAGTTATTGATGTGAGGCTCTAGTGCATTACGATAGTATTAAGGTAGTTTCTAACTGTCATGGTTAAAACAAGGCTAGATGTGAAAGCTTGTCGGTTTTCATAGAATTTTATTTCCAATCTGGTATAAAATGGACAAGGCTACGGAAATGTATAAATTATTTTCAAGTTATTGATGTGAGGCTCTAGTGCATTACGATAGTATTAAGGTAGTTTCTAAACTGTCATGGTTTAAAAACAAGGCTAGATGTGAAAGCTTGTCGGTTTTCATAGAATTTATTTCCATCTGGTATAAAATGGACAAGGCTACGGAAATGTATAAACTATACTCAAGTTACCGATGTGAGGCTCTAGTGCATTACGATAGTATTAAAGGTAGTTTCTAACTGTCATGGTTAAAAACAAGGCTAGATGTGAAAGCTTGTCGGGTTTTTTCATAGAATTTATTTCCATCTGGTATAAAATGGACAAGGCTAACGGAAATGTAATAAACTATACTCAAGTTACCGATGTGAGGCTCTAGTGCATTACGATAGTATTAAGGTAGTTTCTAACTGTCATGGTTAAAACAAGGCTAGATGTGAAAGCTTGTCGGTTTTCATAGAATTTATTTCCATCTGGTATAAAATGGACAAGGCTACGGAAATGTATAAACTATACTCAAGTTACCGATGTGAGGCTCTAGTGCATTACGATAATATTAAGGTAGTTTCTAACTGTCATGGTTAAAACAAGGCTAGATGTGAAAGCTTGTCGGTTTTCATAGAATTTATTTCCATCTGGTATAAAATGGACAAGGCTACGGAAATGTATAAACTATACTCAAGTTATTGATGTGAGGCTCTAGTGCATTACGATAGTATTAAGGTAGTTTCTAACTGTCATGGTTTAAAACATGGCTAGATGTGAAAGCTTGTCGGTTTTCATAGAAATTTATTTCCATCTGGTATAAAATGGATAATGCTACGGAAATGTATAAACTATACTCAAGTTATTGATGTGAGGCTCTAGTGCATTACGATAGTATTAAGGTAGTTTCTAACTGTCATGGTTAAAACAAGGCTAGGTGTGAAAGCTTGACGGTTTTCATAGATTTTATTTCCATCTGGTATAAAATGGACAAGGCTACGGAAATGTATAAACTAGCGGATGTTGGGAACTGACCAGGGGCCGGACGCATGCAGATGAAGCGCCCGGAGTAACAGAGGCACCGGCCGCGGTACGCTTGGTATGCGGGGGCTGCGTGGTTGTAGAAGGCGAAGTCTGTCTTACAGGCGGCTCGCTCCACACAGATGGTGTTGCAGGCCAGCACTTCGCCCTCCCCGCACTGGCAGATCTCGGAGCAGTCTGGCTCATCGTCTCGGTATAACTGCAAAACAACAGTCACAGTTAAAACTTTGACAAGGTAAAACACAAATGTATAACTGAGGTAGTTGTATATAGTGTGATCCAAGGACGCCAAACTTTTTATAAATATGCTAAGCTTTGGAAAGGCTCATCCACATATCCCGAAGACTAAAGATATTTAGGTTACACATTGTGATCTAGGAGAGCCAAACTGTTTATAAATATGTTGAGATTTGGAAAGGCTCATCAACACATCCCGAAGACTACAGAAATTTAGGTTACATAGTGTGGTCTAGAAGTGCCAAACTGTGTATAAAAATGTTGAGATTTGTAAAGGCTCATCCACATATCCCGAAGACTAAAGATATTTAGGTTACATAGTGTGATTTAGAAGTGCCAAACTGTGTATAAATATGTTGAGATTTGGAAAGGCTCATCCACATATCCCGAAGACTAAAGATATCTAGGTTACATAGTGTGATCTAGAAGTGCCAAATTTTTATAAATATGTTGAGATTTGGAAAGGCTCGTCAACATATCCCGAAGACTAAAGATATTTGGGTTACATAGTGTGATCTTTAAGTGCCAAACCGTGTATAAATATGTTGAGATTTGGAAAGGCTCATCCACATATCCCGAAGACTAAAGATATTTAGGTTACATAGTGTGGTCTAGAAGTGCCAAACTGTGTATAAATATGTTGAGATTTGTAAAGGCTCATCCACATATCCCGAAGACTAAAGATATTTAGGTTACATAGTGTGGTCTAAAAGTGCCAAACTGTGTATAAATATGTTGAGATTTGTAAAGGCTCATCCACATATCCCATAGACTAAAGATATTTAGGTTACATAGTGTGATTTAGAAGTGCCAAACTGTGTATAAATATGTTGAGATTTGGAAAGGCTCATCCACATATCCCAAAGACTAAAACTATCTAGGTTACATAGTGTGATCTAGAAGTGCCAAATTTTGTATAAATATGTTGAGATTTGGAAAGGCTCATCCACATATCCCGAAGACTAAAGATATTTGGGTTACATAGTGTGATCTAGAAGTGCCAAATTTTGTATAAATATGTTGAGATTTGGAAAGGCTCATCCACATATCCCGAAGACTAAAGACTAAAGATATTTGGGTTACATAGTGTGATCTGGAAGTGCCAAACCGTGTATAAATATGTTGAGATTTGGAAAGGCTCATCCACATATCCCGAAGACTAAATATATTTAGAATACATTGTGTGGTCAAGGATAGCCAAACTGTTTATAAATATGTTGAGATTTGTAAAGGCTCATCCACATATCCCGAAGACTAAAGATATTTAGGTTACATAGTGTGATTTAGAAGTGCCAAGCTGTGAATAAATACATTGAGGTTTGGAAAGGCTCATCCACATATCCCGAAGACTAAAGATATTTAGGTTACATAGTGTGATCTAGAAGTGCCAAATTTTGTATAAATATGTCGAGATTTGGAAAGGCTTATCCACATATCCCGAAGACTAAAGATATTTGGGTTTACATAGTGTGATCTGGAAGTGCCAAACCGTGTATAAATATGTTGAGATTTGGAAAGGCTCATCCACATATCCCGAAGACTAAATATATTTAGGTTACATTGTGTGGTCAAGGATAGTTAAACTGTTTATAAATATGTCGAGATTTGGAAAGGCTCATCCACATATCCCGAAGACTAAATATATATAGGTTACATAGTGTGGTCAAGGATAGCCAAACTGTTTATAAATATGTTGAGATTTGTAAAGGCTCATCCACATATCCCGAAGACTAAAGATATTTAGGTTACATAGTGTGATTTAGAAGTGCCAAGCTGTGAATAAATATATTGAGGTTTGGAAAGGCTCATCCACATATCCCGAAGACTAAATATATTTAGGTTACATTGTGTGGTCAAGGATAGCCAAACTGTTTATAAATATGTCGAGATTTGGAAAGGCTCATCCACATATCCTGAAGACTAAATATATATAGGTTACATAGTGTGGTCAAGGATAGCCAAACTGTTTATAAATATGTTGAGATTTGTAAAGGCTCATCCACATATCCCGAAGACTAAAGATATTTAGGTTACATAGTGTGATTTAGAAGTGCCAAGCTGTGTATAAATATGTTGAGGTTTGGAAAGGCTCATCCACATATCCCGAAGACTAAAGTTATTTAGGTTACATAGTGTGATTTAGAAGTGCCAAGCTGTGTATAAATATGTTGAAGTTTGGAAAGGCTCATCCACATATCCCGAAGACTAAAGATATCTAGGTTACATAGTGTGATCTAGAAGTGCCAAATTTTGTATAAATATGTTGAGATTTGGAAAGGCTCATCCACATATCCCGAAGACTAAAGATATTTGGGTTACATAGTGTGATCTAGAAGTGCCAAACCGTGTATAAATATGTTGAGATTTGGAAAGGCTCATCCACATATCCCGAAGACTAAAGATATTTAGGTTACACAGTGTGATCTAGGACAGCCAAACTGTTTATAAATATGTTGAGATTTGGAAAGGCTCATCAACACATCCCGAAGACTACAGAAATTTAGGTTACATAGTGTGATCTAGAAGTGCCAAGCTGTGTATAAATATGTTGAGATTTGGAAAGGCTCATCCACATATCCCGAAGACTAAAGATATTTAGGTTACGTAGTGTGGTCTAGAAGTGCCAAACTGTGTATAAATATTTTGAGATTTGGAAAGGCTCATCAACACATCCCGAAGACTACAGAAATTTAGGTTACATAGTGTGATTTAGAAGTGCCAAGCTGTGTATAAATATGTTTGAGGTTTGGAAAGGCTCATCCACATATCCCGAAGACTATAGATATTAAGGTTACACAGTGTGATCTAGGACAGCCAAACTGTTTTATAAATATGTTGAGATTTGGAAAGGCTCATCAACACATCCCGAAGACTAAAGAAATTTAGGTTACATAGTGTGATTTTAGAAGTGCCAAGCTGTGTATAAATATGTTGAGGTTTGGAAAAGGCTCATCCACATATCCCGAAGACTAAAGATATCTAGGTTACATAGTGTGATCTAGAAGTGCCAAATTTTGTATAAATATGTTGAGATTTGGAAAGGCTCGTCCACATATCCCGAAGACTAAAGATATTTGGGTTACATAGTGTGATCTTTAAATGCCAAACCGTGTATAAATATGTTGAGATTTGGAAAGGCTCATCCACATATCCCGAAGACTAAAGATATTTAGGTTACATAGTGTGGTTTACAAGTGCCAAACTGTGTATAAATATGTTGAGATTTGTAAAGGCTCATCCACATATCCCGAAGACTAAAGATATTTAGGTTACATAGTGTGATTTAGAAGTGCCAAACTGTGTATAAATATGTTGAGATTTGGAAAGGCTCATCCACATATCCCGAAGACTAAAGATATCTAGGTTACATAGTGTGATCTAGAAGTGCCAAATTTTGTATAAATATGTTGAGATTTGGAAAGGCACATCCACATATCCCGAAGACTAAAGATATCTAGGTTACATAGTGTGATCTAGAAGTGCAAATTTTGTATAAATATGTTTGAGATTTGGAAAGGCTCATCCACATATCCCGAAGACTAAAGATATTTGGGTTACATAGTGTGATCTAGAAGTGCCAAATTTTTGTATAAATATGTTGAGATTTGGAAAGGCTCATCCACATATCCCCGAAGACTAAAGATATTTGGGTTACATAGTGTGGTTCAAGGGTAGCCAAACTGTTTATAAATATGTTGAGATTTGTAAAGGCTCATCCACATATCCCGAAGACTAAAGATATTTAGGTTACACAGTGTGATCTAGGTCAGCCAAACTGTTTATAAATATGTTGAGATTTGGAAAGGCTCATCAACACATCCCGAAGACTACAGAAAATTTAGGTTACATAGTGTGATCTAGAAGTGCCAAGCTGTGTATAAATATGTTGAGATTTGGAAAGGCTCATCCACATATCCCGAAGACTAAAGATATTTAGGTTACGTAGTGTGGTCTAGAAGTGCCAAACTGTGTATAAATATTTTGAGATTTGGGAAAGGCTCATCAACACATCCCGAAGACTACAGAAATTTAGGCTACATAGTGTGATTTAGAAGTGCCAAGCTGTGTATAAATATGTTGAGATTTGGAAAGGCTCATCCACATATCCCGAAGACTAAAGATATTTAGGTTACGTAGTGTGGTCTAGAAGTGCCAAAACTGTGTGTATAAATATTTTGAGATTTTGGAAAGGCTCATCAACACATCCCGAAGACTACAGAAATTTAGGTTACATAGTGTGATTTAGAAGTGCCAAGCTGTGTATAAATATGTTGAGGTTTGGAAAGGCTCATCCCATATCCCGAAGACTAAAGATATTTAGGTTACACATTGTGATCTAGGACAGCCCCAAACTGTTTATAAATATGTTGAGATTTGGAAAGGCTCATCAACACATCCCGAAGACTAAAGAAATTTAGGTTACATAGTGTAATTTAGAAGTGCCAAGCTGTGTATAAATATGTTGAGGTTTGGAAAGGCTCATCCACATATCCCGAAGACTAAAGATATCTAGGTTACATAGTGTGATCTAGAAGTGCCAAATTTTCTATAAATATGTTGAGATTTGGAAAGGCTCGTCCACATATCCCGAAGACTAAAGATATTTGGGTTACATAGTGTGATCTTTAAGTGCCAAACCGTGTATAAATATGTTTGAGATTTGGAAAGGCTCATCCACATATCCCGAAGACTAAAGATATTTAGGTTACATAGTGTGGTTTAGAAGTGCCAAACTGTGTATAAATATGTTGAGATTTGTAAAGGCTCATCCACATATCCCGAAGACTAAAGATATTTAGGTTACATAGTGTGGTCAAGGATAGCCAAACTGTTTTATAAATATGTTGAGATTTGTAAAGGCTCATCCACATATCCCGAAGACTAAAGATATTTAGGTTACATAGTGTGATTTAGAAGTGCCAAGCTGTGAATAAATATATTGAGGTTTGGAAAGGCTCATCCACATATCCCGAAGACTAAATATATTTAGGTTACATTGTGTGGTCAAGGATAGCCAAACTGTTTATAAAATATGTCGATATTTGGAAAGGCTCATCCACATATCCTGAAGACTAAATATATATAGGTTACATAGTGTGGTCAAGGATAGCCAAACTGTTTATAAATATGTTGAGATTTGTAAAGGCTCATCCACATATCCCGAAGACTAAAGATATTTAGGTTACATAGTGTGATTTTAGAAGTGCCAAGCTGTGTATAAATATGTTGAGGTTTGGAAAGGCTCATCCACATATCCCGAAGACTAAAGTTATTTAGGTTACATAGTTGTGATTTAGAAGTGCCAAAGCTGTGTATAAATATGTTGAGGTTTGGAAAGGCTCATCCACATATCCCGAAGACTAAAGATATCTAGGTTACATAGTGTGATCTAGAAGTGCCAAATTTTGTATAAATATGTTGAGATTTGGAAAGGCTCATCCACATATCCCGAAGACTAAAGATATTTGGGTTACATAGTGTGATCTGGAAGTGCCAAACCGTGTATAAATATGTTGAGATTTGGAAAGGCTCATCCACATATCCCGAAGACTAAGGATATTTAGGTTACACAGTGTGATCTAGGACAGCCAAAACTGTTTATAAATATGTTGAAGATTTTGGAAAGTCTCATCAACACATCCCGAAGACTACAGAAATTTAGGTTACATAGTGTGATCTAGAAGTGCCAAGCTGTGTATAAATATGTTGAGATTTGGAAAAGGCTCATCCACATATCCCGAAGACTAAAGATATTTAGGTTACGTAGTGTGGTCTAGAAGTGCCAAACTGTGTATAAATATTTTGAGATTTGGAAAGGCTCATCAACACATCCCGAAGACTAAAGAAATTTAGGTTTACATAGTGTGATTTAGAAGTGCCAAGCTGTGTATAAATATGTTGAGGTTTGGAAAGGCTCATCCACATATCCCGAAGACTATAGATATTAAGGTTACACAGTGTGATCTAGGACAGCCAAACTGTTTATAAATATGTTGAGATTTGGAAAGGCTCATCAACACATCCCGAAGACTAAAGAAATTTAGGTTACATAGTGTGATTTAGAAGTGCCAAAGCTGTGTATAAATATGTTGAGGTTTGGAAAGGCTCATCCACATATCCCGAAGACTAAAGATATCTAGGTTACATAGTGTGATCTAGAAGTGCCAAATTTTGTATAAATATGTTGAGATTTGGAAAGGCTCGTCCACATATCCCCGAAGACTAAAGATATTTGGGGTTACATAGTGTGATCTTTAAATGCCAAACCGTGTATAAATATGTTGAGATTTGGAAAGGCTCGTCCACATATCCCGAAGACTAAAGATATTTGGGTTACATAGTGTGATCTTTAAATGCCAAACCGTGTATAAATATGTTGAGATTTGGAAAGGCTCATCCACATATCCCGAAGACTAAAGATATTTAGGTTACATAGTGTGGTTTTACAAGTGCCAAACTGTGTATAAAATATGTTGAGATTTGTAAAGGCTCATCCACATATCCCGAAGACTAAAGATATTTAGGTTACATAGTGTGATTTAGAAGTGCCAAACTGTGTATAAATATGTTGAGATTTGGAAAGGCTCATCCACATATCCCGAAGATTAAAGATATCTAGGTTACATAGTGTGATCTAGAAGTGCCAAATTTTGTATAAATATGTTGAGATTTGGAAAGGCACATCCACATATCCGAAGACTAAAGATATCTAGGTTTACATAGTGTGATCTAGAAGTGCCAAATTTTGTATAAATATGTTGAGATTTGAAAGGCTCATCCACATATCCCGAAGACTAAAGATATTTGGGTTACATAGTGTGATCTAGAACTGCCAAATTTTGTATAAATATGTTGAGATTTGGAAAGGCTCATCCACATATTCCGAAGACTAAAGATATTTGGGTTACATAGTGTGGTCAAGGATAGCCAAACTGTTTATAAATATGTTGAGATTTGTAAAGGCTCATCCACATATCCCGAAGACTAAAGATATTTAGGTTACACAGTGTGATCTAGGACAGCCAAACTGTTTATAAATATGTTGAGATTTGGAAAGGCTCATCAACACATCCCGAAGACTACAGAAATTTAGGTTACATAGTGTGATCTAGAAGTGCCAAGCTGTGTATAAATATGTTGAGATTTGGAAAGGCTCATCCACATATCCCGAAGACTAAAGATATTTAGGTTACGTAGTGTGGTCTAGAAGTGCCAAACTGTGTATAAATATTTTGAGATTTGGAAAGGCTCATCAACACATCCCGAAGACTACAGAAATTTTAGGTTACATAGTGTGATTTAGAAGTGCCCAAGCTGTGTATAAATATGTTGAGGGTTTGGAAAGGCTCATCCACATATCCCGAAGACTAAAGATATTTAGGTTACACATTGTGATCTAGGACAGCCAAACTGTTTATAAATATGTTGAGATTTGGAAAGGCTCATCAACACATCCCGAAGACTAAAGAAATTTAGGTTACATAGTGTGATTTAGAAGTGCCAAGCTGTGTAATAAATATGTTGAGGTTTGGAAAGGCTCATTCCACATATCCCGAAGACTAAAGATATCTAGGTTACATAGTGTGATCTAGAAGTGCCAAAATTGTCTATAAATATGTTGAGATTTGGAAAAGGCTCGTCCACATATCCCGAAGACTAAAGATATTTGGGTTACATAGTGTGATCTTTAAGTGCCAAAACCGTGTATAAATATGTTGAGATTTGGAAAGGCTCATCCACATATCCCGAAGACTAAAGATATTTTAGGTTACATAGTGTGTTTAGAAGTGCCAAACTGTGTATAAAATATGTTGAGATTTGTAAAGGCTCATCCACATATCCCGAAGACTAAAGATATTTAGGTTACATAGTGTGATTTAGAAGTGCCAAACTGTGTATAAATATGTTGAGATTTGGAAAGGCTCATCCACATATCCCGAAGACTAAAGATATCTAGGTTACATAGTGTGATCTAGAAGTGCCAAATTTTGTATAAATATGTTGAGATTTGGAAAGGCTCATCCACATATCCCCGAAGACTAAAGATATTTGGGTTACATAGTGTGATCTAGAAGTGCCCAAATTTTGTATAAATATGTTGAGATTTGGAAAGGCTCATCCACATATCCCGAAGTCTAAAGATATTTGGGTTACATAGTGTGATCTGGAAGTGCCATACCGTGTATAAATATGTTGAGATTTGGAAAGGCTCAATCCACATATCCCGAAGACTAAATATATTTAGGTTACATTGTGTGGTCAAGGATAGCCAAACTGTTTATAAATATGTCGAGATTTGGAAAGGCTCATCCAACATATCCCGAAGACTAAATATATATAGGTTACATAGTGTGGTCAAGGATAGCCAAACTGTTTTATAAATATGTTGAGATTTGTAAAGGCTCATCCACATATCCCGAAGACTAAAGATATTTAGGTTACATAGTGTGATTTAGAAGTGCCAAACCGTGTATAAATATGTTGAGATTTGGAAAGGCTCATCCACATATCCCGAAGACTAAATATATTTAGGTTACATTGTGTGGTCAAGGATAGCCAAACTGTTTATAAATATGTCGAGATTTGGAAAGGCTCATCCACATATCCCGAAGACTAAATATATATAGGTTACATAGTGTGGTCAAGGATAGCCAAACTGTTTATAAATATGTTGAGATTTGTAAAGGTCATCCACATATCCCGAAGACTAAAGATATTTAGGTTACATAGTGTGATTTAGAAGTGCCAAGCTGTGTTAATTATGTTGAGGTTTGGAAAGGCTCATCCACATATCCCGAAGACTAAAGTTATTTTAGGTTACATAGTGTGATTTAGAAGTGCCAAGCTGTGTATAAATATGTTGAAGGTTTGGGGAAGGCTCATCCACATATCCCGAAGACTAAAGATATCTAGGTTACATAGTGTGATCTAGAAGTGCCAAATTTTGTTATAAATATGTTGAGATTTGGAAAGGCTCATCCACATATCCCGAAGACTAAAGATATTTGGGTTACATAGTGTGATCTTGAAGTGCCAAACCGTGTATAAATATGTCGAGATTTGGAAAGGCTCATCCACATATCCCGAAGACTAAAGATATTTAGGTTACACAGTGTGATCTAGGAGAGCCAAACTGTTTTATAAATATGTTGAGATTTGGAAAGGCTCATCAACACATCCCTAAGAACTACAGAAATTTAGGTTACATAGTGTGATCTAGAAGTGCCAAGCTGTGTATAAATATGTTGAGATTTGGAAAGGCTCATCCACATATCCCGAAGACTAAAGATATTTAGGTTACGTAGTGTGGTCTAGAAGTGCCAAACTGTGTATAAATATTTTGAGATTTGGAAAGGCTCATCAACACATCCTGAAGACTACAGAAATTTAGGTTACATAGTGTGATTTAGAAGTGCCAAGCTGTGTATAAATATGTTGAGGTTTGGAAAGGCTCATCCACATATCCCGAAGACTAAAGATATTTAGGTTACACAGTGTGATCTAGGACAGCCAAACTGTTTATAAATATGTTGAGATTTGGAAAGGCTCATCAACACATCCCGAAGACTAAAGAAATTTAGGTTACATAGTGTGATTTAGAAGTGCCAAGCTGTGTATAAATATGTTGAGGTTTGGAAAGGCTCATCCACATATCCCGAAGACTAAAGATATCTAGGTTACATAGTGTGATCTAGAAGTGCCAAATTTTGTATAAATATGTTGAGATTTGGAAAGGCTCGTCCACATATCCCGAAGACTAAAAGATATTTGGGTTACATAGTGTGATCTTTAAGTGCCAAACCGTGTATAAATATGTTGAGATTTGGAAAGGCTCATCCACATATCCCGAAGACTAAAGATATTTAGGTTACATAGTGTGGTTTAGAAGTGCCAAACTGTGTATAAATATGTTGAGATTTGTAAAGGCTTATCCACATATCCCGAAGACTAAAGATATTTAGGTTACATAGTGTGATTTAGAAGTGCCAAACTGTGTATAAATATGTTGAGATTTGGAAAGGCTCATCCACATATCCCGAAGACTAAAGATATCTAGGTTACATAGTGTGATCTAGAAGTGCCAATTTTGTATAAATATGTGAGATTTGGAAAGGCTCATCCACATATCCCGAAGACTAAAGATATTTAGGTTACATAGTGTGATCTAGGAGTGCCAAACTGTTTATAAATATGTCGAGATTTGGAAAGGCTCATCCACATATCCCGAAGACTAAATATATATAGGTTTACATTGTGTGGTCAAGGATAGCCAAACTGTTTAAAACTATGCGCTCTTTGAAAAGGTACATCTACCAATCTCAAAGACCAAATCGAGCGCATCTAAACGGATATCAAGCCAAAGAGTGCGATATTAAATATCGAGTCCCAAACATTCTTATCATCAAATTGTATCGCAATGAACGCGGGAAAGGCTACATTGGTTGATTTTTCCATGGCGTTTCCACTAACGTACAAAAATAATATTTTGGAATGGCTTAAATAAATGGCTAAACTAGTGTTATTACATACTAAAACAACTCCAACTTGAAGATTTACCTATAGTATAGTTTGAGTTTTGCTACTTTAACTGTTTATGTACATTTTTATAACGGACATAAATACAACATGAATAGTATTAAACAGTTTCAGATTTGTATTATAATTGTCCGAATGAAATGAAACAACCCTTAAATATTCAAAAAGTGACTCAAAACACGCGGTACAGTTGTACACCATCGTACAGAGTTAGATGAACGACATCCTACTTTTTAGAAGGACGGAGGGAGGTTATAATATATCAGCGAAAGTTAATCGTCTACAACCTGACATCTGCTCCCTTTCCTCTAAAACCAGGAAATGTGACTCTAACATGTGTGAAAGAAAATCTCTAATCTTCTACTCCTTGAACATTTGTTTCACCCAGTAAGTAAATGTGAAAGTGGACCAAACAAAATGTACTGTGTTATTTTTTACTAGGAAACGGTATATTTGTGATATACATTAACAATTAAAGCGGTTATTTCTAGTACAGGGTAATTAAGTTCAAAGTGAAAAGATGTTTTTTGAGTATTACTTTAGAATACTGTTCCTTAAAATATATTATGTAAAAAGACAGGAATTATGAGAGCTGTCACGTTCCTCAAACATCCTGCTCCATTCTCTGTTTCAAGCCTTAGAAGATCTCACATACTGTACACAGCGGAATACTTCATTTCAGCTTATAAGACATGTTTGGGGGAAACAATGCAGAGATTGTCGTACTATAAGATAGCTTTGCTTTGGGCATTACTAATTTTATGGTAAATTAAAGCTTGTCTCAACTAATCATTCCGTAACGGTCACAATTCCAAAATTAGCATGGAAGAAGCAGTAGCATTTAAGAGTAGGTATTTAAAATTTTGATTCCCTGCATTTTTTTCCATTTTAATACCGATGCCTGCCTCCATAACATTTGTATACACATGAAGTTTTTGTTGATATAGGCACAACTTGAAGTCACAGGGAAAATTTGAACTTTACAAACTTTTGCGTGGCATGGCGTGTCAAAAATTTAAACGCATAACTAATTAATATTTATAAAAGTTATTAAATACATATATTTAATACACGAGTGACAATAATTTTTATAAGTCCTTAGAGTGCGTGGCGAAATGAAAAAGCTACCGATCAGTTTGACCAGTGGTTGATTGACGAGTAATCGAGTAATGCCGTAATAGAACATTGGAATGAGTCATAACTAACATGATTAATTAATTATCTGATAACTCGACAGCTCCAGTCACATCCAATAGTTAATAGACATAGAAAATTAACTCGTTAAAAATAATTAATATACACGTGGAGTTCGGAGAACCAGCATAATTATAACATTGGTAATTATAACACTGGTGGTTATTACCCCTAGGTAATTATAACATTGTGAAATCGGAGAATTTGTAACGAAACTTCCAAGCGTGATGAATTATGAAGTTAATTTGTTCTGTAATATGAGAATAATTTGTTGAATTACAAGTATTTGTTTGATTCCTTCTCTAAAATAATAAAACATTAAGTTAGGTCCAACTGTATCATAATCTGTGTCTATTATATAAAAATCCTACATTTTGAGGTTCCTTGATTTTTGGTTTTGTCTAAAAATCCTGTAAATATAGTAGGATTTCGAAAATTTTCTATCGTTATTTGTTGCAAAAAGCATAACAATACGTTTCGAGAAACGAAGTCTACTTTCTTCATCATGTGTTAAAACCTCTGATACATAAATATACAGAAAAATAACTTAATAACAACTAAAAAGTGTGGCAGTGACGGCCATTCAACAATTAACGTAATTAATTGAGTGACAGACCAACAGCATGAAATCTAATCTGGGGATAATGAGCCTAAGCGATGTCATTTACACACAAGCAAGAGCACAAACAACACGTTACACGCACTATGTAAGGTGGGAGACTGGGGATAATGAGCCTAAGCGATGTCATTTACACACAAGCAAGAGCACAAACAACACGTTACACGCACTATGTAAGGTGGGAGACTGGGGATAATGAGCCTAAGCGATGTCATTTACACACAAGCAAGAGCACAAACAACACGTTACACGCACTATGTAAGGTGGGAGACTGGGGATAATGAGCCTAAGCGATGTCATTTACACACAAGCAAGACCACAAACAACACGTTACACGCACTATGTAAGGTGGGAGTCTGGGGATAATGAGCCTAAGCGATGTCATTTACACACAAGCAAGAGCACAAACAACACGTTACACGCACTATGTAAGGTGGGAGACTGGGGATAATGAGCCTAAGCGATGTCATTTACACACAAGCAAGAGCACAAACAACACGTTACACGCTCCATGTAAGGTGGGAGACTGGGGATAATGAGCCTAAGCGATGTCATTTACACACAAGCAAGAGCACAAACAACACGTTACACGCTCCATGTAAGGTGGGAGACTGGGGATAATGAGCCTAAGCGATGTCATTTACACACAAGCAAGAGCACAAACAACACGTTACACGCACTATGTAAGGTGGGAGACTGGGGATAATGAGCCTAAGCGATGTCATTTACACACAAGCAAGAGCACAAACAACACGTTACACGCACTATGTAAGGTGGGAGACTGGGGATAATGAGCCTAAGCGATGTCATTTACACACAAGCAAGAGCACAAACAACACGTTACACGTTACACGCACTATGTAAGGTGGGAGACTGGGGATAATGAGCCTAAGCGATGTCATTTACACACAAGCAAGAGCACAAACAACACGTTACACGCTCTATGTAAGGTGGGAGACTGGGGATAATGAGCCTAAGCGATGTCATTTACACACAAGCAAGAGCACAAACAACACGTTACACGCTCTATGTAAGGTGGGAGACTGGGGATAATGAGCCTAAGCGATGTCATTTACACACAAGCAAGAGCACAAACAACACGTTACACGCACTATGTAAGGTGGGAGACTGGGGATAATAAGCCTAAGCGATGTCATTTACACACAAGCAAGAGCACAAACAACACGTTACACGCACTATGTAAGGTGGGAGACTGGGGATAATAAGCCTAAGCGATGTCATTTACACACAAGCAAGAGCACAAACAACACGTTACACGCACTATGTAAGGTGGGAGACTGGGGATAATGAGCCTAAGCGATGTCATTTACACACAAGCAAGAGCACAAACAACACGTTACACGCACTATGTAAGGTGGGAGACTGGGGATAATAAGCCTAAGCGATGTCATTTACACACAAGCAAGAGCACAAACAACACGTTACACGCACTATGTAAGGTGGGAGACTGGGGATAATAAGCCTAAGCGATGTCATTTACACACAAGCAAGAGCACAAACAACACGTTACACGCAGTAGCGGAGACGGAAGACTGACTGATAATTACAAACGATACACCATGTAAGTGTAAAATTTAAATTTTTGTAGCCTTAATTCTCTCAGATAATGTAAATTTCTGTATACGTAATTACCGTAGTTTTGACATGTTTAAAAGCATACTAATATATTGTCACATTGATTTTCTTAACAAGAACACCAAAAGGCAAAAAGAATCGCTGTATAGCCTTACTAATTTAAGTTCTGTAAAATATGTTTAGACAATCAGTAAAATTAAATTTGTGGAGTTCCATACCTGTCTCAATCATCCAGCATTGAAAATCATATTGATATAATTAGATATTCTTGGTAGGCCAAGAAGAATGGGAAATTTACTAACATTACACTGTTTTGCATTTTTTAAATTTTATATTTTTCTATATATATACGGTTAGTCACATACTAAAATTACGAACACAAATTTAGTCTTCACCTGTCCCATTTTCAAAATAATAATAAATTAACCAATTAGTCAAACATCGAACAGTGTGTTGTAAAGTTACTTTCAGGAAGCTGTGAACACTGTAGTGATACTTAGCCGTCCAAATACGGGAAGAATAGTCGTATATATAACACAGCCCTATCATATTGTTGTACATTAGTCCTGTGAAGAAAATACATCTCAAGAGGAGAAAGAAAAGATATTCGTTTTAGATTGCACTTGGAAGTCCGCCGTCACTCCCAACTCTACTGACATTCCATTATCTGGCCTAGACATAAAGAATGCATGAGAGGGGTCTGCCGGACTTCAAATAAAGCAGCAAACTTCCTTGCACATAAAAAAACAAAACTGTCAAAGAAGTTAAGTCTCGATAAACAATTAAAACCTTTCACTTATCGTTCCATTATTTAATAGTCGAGACAATGTCAAATGCCTTGGCCAAAAGATTTGTTGAGTTTCTCAACAATGGATTGTTTGTCAAGCAGTCGATAAATAATGGACATAAACAAAGTTTGACGTAACTTAGAACACAGGGGAGTGTCATAAACTTTCTCTGGCCAAAGTTGTATTTTGAAAAGACGAGTTTCAAAGTATTCAGTATAACAACTATCCAATTTTCGATTATTACCAAATAAATACACACGGCGTCAATAAAGAAATATCGTTTACTACACACGGTGTTTCTCATAAGAGTCTCAAATCAATTATAGGAGATCAGATCATCGCAGAATAATAAAATGAACGGTTTCACATCAGATTCAAGCTTTGAGTATGGTTTAAAATGGATGGGTTTCATGGATTTTTAAGTACAAGGTGTGCCAAAATACACATATGTAGTGTTATATATATATATATATATATATATATATATATATATATATATATATATATATATAATTTCAAATGTGTTGGTTGGAAAACGAAACTTAATTATCTCTCTTCATTTTAAAATGGCGGCCGAAAAACTGTGAAATGTAAGACTACATAATACATCATAATGAATGCAGGTGTGAAGAAAGAAAAATCTACCGATATCGGCACACTCCGTACTTAAAAATCTATTATAACACTTTTAAACTCTTCTCAAGGATTACTTTTGTTGGGAAATCGTATAGTTAACTATTCTACGATATTCTGTTCTCTCATAATCGGTTTGAGGCACCTTATATAAAACGTATAATCACTAGCCATATAATAAACTAGCCATTCGGGATAAATTAGTTATATAAATTTGATTGCCAAATTGTTATATACAAGACTATACCGAAGGACTTCTGGCCTCTATTAATTCTGATAAATTGAAGTACTCAAAATAGACCTATATAGTATGTTGAATGATAACTAACTACGTGTGTACTAAATTTTACAAATCTAGGAATAATAAGATTTTTATTTTTAATTTGCTTTCAAAGATTTTAAAACGTGGAAGATTTCACGTTTTCTACCATTCAGTGTTTTTTCCAAACACCATGGATATGGTGACAATTCTATATCCGTCAGATACATTTACCAGTCACCTAGTTAAAAAAAATCAGGATGCTTTCTTACTATTTACGTAACTATAGCCAAGAACGATATAACAGTCAAGAGTTTAGTAAAAATGCACACAAAAATTAATAACTCGAAATCTAAAAAAGATGGGATAACATGTTTTAGGTTATGCGGGTACCATTATGGGTGTACTATATCCGGACTTTTGCTTGGCACTAACTTTTTTAAGCCCCCCCATTATCTTTCTTATGAATAGAGATGATTTACATTTGGGGATGTCTATATGAAGAACTGAGGAGTTCTTTGATGTATGAACATTATTGATCATCGAAGGATCGAAGACATCTGTCGCCTCATCACACGTGAAACCTGACACAATGCGAGACGCGGTTTTGGATCCACGCTTTATTTTTGTTAAGAAGTACATGGTAGCCATATTGAGCGTCTTATCTGAGTGAAATTAAGGTGTAATTTCAAGATTTTTTACAAATCTTTTACAGATCGACGTGGTAGTCCAGATTCCAGTGTGGCTCTTACTCTTCTCGTCTCAGCTGTGTTCTAGTTTAGCTACAACCCTTCTAGTCTCAGCTGTGTTCTAGTTTAGCTACAACCCTTCTAGTCACAGCTGTGTTACGTGTATGACTAAATGGTTACAGCAACAAGGGTTTCTCGGTGTTCTCAACGAAGGTATAAGTTTCTATTGTCATTTACGTAGGCCAGAACTGTACAGATTAGTGAAACTGTACAAACTACCTCTTCGCATGTTATTGACTCCAGGGGCCGCAGATATGTATGTAAAGTGGTTATAGCTTGAAAATCCATCATTAGAGAACTTTGTAAGCCAAGCAGTTAGGTCGGACTTAAATTTTCACCGAAGATAAAATTTCATAAATGACTATAAATTTACGTACTATTATATTAAATTATATTTATGATTAATACATTAATATTTGTTTTTATATTTAACACCTTATTTGGCGGTTAAATGATATTACGAGTGTTGTTGCTATAAGAATGGTTTTAAGTCGTACTTTAAAATGTCCCACGAATGTTGTTGCCAATTCGTCATCAGGCAGGCTCAAATTATTAAGGGCTGCCTCGGAAGATAATTCACGTAAAGACAGAAAACATTTCTGAAAACAGATTAAAGATTGATTGGTATTTTTATTAAGAATGCCATTGGTGGTGGTTCGGAAGTCACCTTTAAGCCGTTGGTCCCCAGGTTAAGTGTTAGAGAGGGCTTCTTAGCCCTAACTTCGCCTGGTAAAATAAGACATTCTTTACTTTTTTTTTTTTTTTTACTTTTTTTGGGAAATTTTGTAATTAGGGCCGAAAAGGCGACTAAAGATACATTAACAGTGTGAATGATTTTTAGTTGAAGGAAATTAAGTTTCTAGTTATATATTATTTAAGAAATCAGTTGTTTTTCAATACAATATTACTGAGAAAACTAAACTGTTGTAATTTAAAACCATGTATTTTTCAGTTTTAACAATGTGTATTTTCAACTTCATCCATTTCTATGGACCCGATTACTAGATATCCTCAGATGCTACTTTAAACTTGAAATAATCAATTGGACCGATCTCTAACTACACGACCTCTATAATTTACGTCTTGATATTGTGTACAAAGAAGTCATGGTTCTCCTTTGGCGTGATCTTACGCCATAAATACATACAGATCTTAGCG
This sequence comes from Homalodisca vitripennis, assembly GCF_021130785.1. NCBI lineage: Eukaryota > Metazoa > Arthropoda > Insecta > Hemiptera > Cicadellidae > Homalodisca > Homalodisca vitripennis. The sequence goes on from NC_060215.1 coordinate 20,290,219, forward strand.
TAAGAATATTACAGATTCCCATGGGCTGAAACAAAAGTAGCTACATGCACTAGAACACTGTCCCTCAGGGATCTGTATTCGCAACTTACTCTTTAATGTGTACACTGCTGACATTCCTCTTCAACTTTCCTGAATTCCTACTGGCTGAGCTAAATCATATTAAAGGTTACCTTTTCTCTCTCTGTGAATACTGTATTTATGCCTTGAATACATATTCACGCTACTTAATTAATTGTAGTACGCAACGTTCATGATAATACCGCTTTAAAATGTTGTATTATGAAGTATTATGAATTCCTTACGCCATAGCAAAATAAACCCTAAGAGCAGGCAAACAATTTAGTTGTAACTAAAAATAACACTCAAATACCGGGGAAGTAGTTTTTTTATAACAGGAATTCTCAAGATATCCTAAAAAAATACATTCACCCCATATTTACAACTTAACAGTTTTCAAAAACCCATAGGGACTCATGTCACTTGCCTTTGTTACTGGTGGGATCAAGATGACAGATCTCTCCCCGAAATAGAAAATAGTGGGGGTAACAAAGGAAAACTAAGTGACGCTTCATATGAAAAGTCAAATGAGAAAAAAATAATCGTACTAAAAAAACCCGAATATTGATTTCCGTGCCCATGAAACTGTTTAACATTGGGGAATAATAAATGTCTGTGACTGGCTAACAAAGTTAATAATCATGTACTAGTCCTAACTAACGATAGCAAAACAATATCCGGAATGGAGGATGTCTCCTATTTATATTTAGATCCTCGTTTTCCAGATTTGGAATAAAATTCACCATAGCTTGAACAGATTTATCAGAAATAGTGTTTATGGTGTAGTTGGCTTTGTTTCATCCAGATATTTCATTTCAGAGTTGGATAGAAATCTTAGCTTAAATCTTTGTCTAAGAACACAAGGTTGCTATTCCATACATGGATAGTCGGGAATCATTTTTGTTACTAGTCTTTTTATGATTCTAAAATAGGATGTCGTTAATTCTCCCCATTTAAATTTGTCAGTCGATTTTCATCCCTCCCCCCTATATTTAAATTATTTTGACACTGCAACCCCAACAGTAAAGAAATGAATATTAAAATAGACGTTTGGAGGAATCCAAGCTATTTTAATAAGGTGGTGTCCATAGCCCTTTCAAATAACTTCCCTGATAATTGAAAAAGTAGGAAAAAGTGTTTTTTAGATTTTTTAGAGAAAGACAGGCGTTTCAAGAAAGTAATTTAAGCAATTTTGTAATTAGGGTCAAATAAATACGAGTATGTTTGGTCATACATTATAATGTCAAGGAGTCACACGTTTGATTGAGAAACATTTGCACGTTATCTGTAAGCTGTGTATATTTAATTTAACTAATGGATCACTTTAATTTAAAGCAACGAACAGTTGTTAAGTATAACAACAAAGTTGTTAAGTACAACAACTCTAACAAAGTTGTTGTTACTTACTATAAACTAATGTTGATGCACACCATAATGGATGAGAATAGGAAGTATGAGACTGCAATAATAGTAATTGACATTGCTGAATGGGTCTATGTCGCCATGCTGATCATCGTCTGCATCTGTCAGTTTCATTTGTGGCAAGGTGTTAATAGGTATTCTGATGATATTCGTAGCCCACTACTACTGGAGGCTCACCGCTGTGATGATAGTTATGGTCAAATCATCATTTAGTTTAGGCATGTTGAGAACAGCGTATTTGATGACACTTAGGATAACATTGAAAGACACTAGTTCGTTTTAAATTACCAAAACGCCCAACTGGCCTTGGTTAAACAACGTTGATGATTGGATTGCATTCGTTAAATTAATTAATATACCTTCCACTGTCTATATTGCCTTGTCATACAAATATCATAGTAGGACCCTGGAAATGCTGAGGAAACTTATCTTCTTCTGAAAATAAAACCTTAAATAAGAAATTTAGTTCCTGCCACATCTACCCATGATTGTTTCACATAATTCGACCCTTCTATCAAAATCGTTTTTCGAAAGCTCCTGAAGCAATTTCAACTTATAACGATGATAGTGGTGTTGTTTAAAATTTGTAACACTGAAAATTGGCTTATACCGTGCAAAGTTACTGCAGCTCTTGTTGATGTGTAGTATGTATATAGATTTATCTTCGTTTGTACCAGATATATGTCTACCATTTCTTTCACGGTCTTGTACACTGCCAGTTTCTTCGAAACGTTGGACTATTGGGACTGTAGACTTTAAAATCGATGGTCTGTCCGGGAAACTATCACAACTTGATCAAAAATCGTACACGGTCACCACATCCCCTCATCATAACCAGTGTTATTCTTTCAGTTTCAGTCAGAGGTATCACAATAACAAAATATACAAGTAGTCAGTGTTGATAAAACATGCGTTAAAAACCAATTTACACTGTACAAATCTTGTAAACTGAATCACAAGATCAGCTGTACAACACCTAAAGAAACATAACATTTCCTGTATGATCGTATTCTACAATAAAATTAGGTGAGATAAACAATGAATCACTTCAATGTTGGAGAGACAGTAGGAACATTTGACCAAGTCATAGGTCACATGACAAACATTGTTTGTTAACAACTTTCAATCACTAACAAGGATGTAAAGGCTAATAGCTTTTCAAGAATAATACACCCCATCGGAAATCTCGTTGTTGTGATAACTTGTTACCAACACACAAGAACTAATTCATCGCATCAATGAAGAAACACGACGAATACTTCCGGATGTATTAAGAAACTATAAAACTCCGCCATTTTGGATAGGAGAAACATTTTGAGGTTCAGTTTGCGGCATTGTGTTCTACTATAAAATACCTTTAATTTGATGTACATCTCGACCTATGCTCTAATTTAAGATTTTCTTATGACTCCTTTCCCCCTGATCAGATAAAAACATGACAATTACATAAAAAATATATTTTTATAGGTAGTATTGTAGGTAGTATTGATATACCAAAGCTCATTGCTTTACAGGAAATGGTTAAAAATGATTAAACCGTTCCGGGACTTTTCAAGCACACTGTATATGTACTCTATTTTTTAATGATGGGGACCGAAAAGCGACGCCTTAATGTCTAAGAAAGCTGGTGGAAATAAAACAATAATGCCAAATATTTTTCTTAGAAATAAAAAAAAACTAATTTTTGGTTTACAACAATAATTTAGTTTGATCTAAACAGCAGTTTAACAGTTAGTGATATATAACATACAGACATTAGAAGCAAAAATGTAAAATTTGAATCTTCAAGAACAGGATCTGTTCTCGCCTTCAGATGGATGGAAAGTTTATAACATAAAGGTTGAGAATGCGTTAAATTCAACGACTTAAGAAACACGGCACTGAATACACCAAATTCAAGCATTAAAATGTCGGTGGAAACCACATCCCCTCCCGCCTTTTGAGTTATGAAACCCCGCACCCTTCTGCTTTTTACTTTTTGTCTTTTGTCACACGGTCCCATGCCGCTCTGTCTTGGACTACGTGCTGTGTCACTCCTTAGCTCCCTTAATGTTTTCATCATATGCTGAGGTGAGTTTGTTTGTTTTCGCCTCTCGTAGATTCTTGAGATTTTTTTCTTGATAAGGTATGTGTACTACTGTTGCTGCCAGGTTTTGGTTAACACTGTTGACTGATGGCGGCTATTCACAGCACCGTTGTAACGTCTAAAGATTTAAATCTTAGATGGCGGCCATGCCACCCATTGCGTAAGCCTAAGAACTAAGATTAAAAATATCTACGACTAGGAAGTGTTCGAGAAAACAAATCTTTTTCGCTAATTGAGAGTTGAAATTGGGGTAACTTGGTGTGAATAGTTTTTGAAGGGATGTAGAAACAGTGGAGTTTAGCTAATCTTTTAAAAAACACCATACATGTACTAGGGTGTGAACATGATTCTAAGGAAGACTGAAATTTAATTTTACGAAACCAAACATCAGAAGTCCGCCTATAATTACACAAAATTTCATTAATTCCAGATTTAAAAAGAGTAAGTAAACTAGAACAAAAATGTTGAGACATAAAAGACAGAATTACTTATAAGATCGGAGGTAGGGTTCTGAACTGACCTTAAGAAATCACATCAGAAACACTTATGCAGGTGCATAACACATCAGTATGAAGCCTAAGCAGGACGAAGACCGACCTAATGTAAAAAACGCAATAAATAACCTGAAAAAGAAATGATGGACTTACAACTTCTTTACCCGAGGAAGGTCTAACTTTGGCCTGAACATTAATCTGAAGTCCAACAGAAGAAACAATCTGCTCAGTAGAAACTGCAGTCAAAGATTTTACATATGTAGAAGTAGAAAAAAGGCAGCATGTCAAAATGTAGAAGAAACTTAAATCGAATTGGTCGAAAGAGGAAAGAAGCGGTATTCGTGTTTTAAAAAGAAGTAGAATACAGAAAAATGCCAACGGAAGATGAAGGTACTGTGACAGCAGTTTATGGAATAGACACTTCTAAGGAGAAGGTCAATAAGTTGATAAAAATGCCCTGCAAATCATTTAGAAATCCTGCTTAAAGCGTAGCACGTTATTAGAGAATGAATCTATAATATCCGGCACAGAGAGAGATACAAGGTGCGATATGTGTTGAGTACACAAAACCACTACTGTGTATGGTTCGCCGGGTATTATCAGCTATTAACTCACCAGCACATAGAGTGGTCAAATATATACATCGAAGTTGTTATCTCATTACGTAGAAAGGACTGATTCATTCATAATAGATTCAAGACATTTCATCGAATCATAAAAACTGTAGAATATGATGAAAATGATTTACTTGTGAGTGTTTACGTTTTCACCAGTTGCAGCTCGCCTATTCGCCCATAAGGGCTCCGGGACAGAGCCCTCCTGTGAAAATTAGAAAAATAAAACTATAAATAATATTTATGTAACAAACTAACTTTATATAGTAAAGAGTGTCTATAAGAACCAATTGAAATAGAAAAGTCAGTAATAACATATTTGAAGTGAAGCGCTGTCTTCGCGGACACAGGGAGAGTAGCCCAAGGGCTTCAATGTAAATCAATGGCCAAAGTAACCAGTGTCGCTGAAGCAGAGTTCTTGGGCAGAGTTAAGTTGGCACTACACTACAAATGTGTTTAATTAAATTAAATCAGGCTTATTTTCACATTACACTAAATCTCGACGAACCATGAATGACATCCATGTATCATATGTATATTCTGACGCATAACTGTTCTCAATGTTCATGTTAATAAAGTTATTCTGATTATTTTTGGAGTTTTGTAATAAATATAAAGACAGGATAGCATTAGATTTCTAGCAAATATTCTCTCTCAGTTGATGCATTTCGATGTCATGTTTCGTATGGGAATAATAATATAATTATGAGTTTTAAACAAATGTGAACATTTAATTTTAATTTTTTATACAGCAGTCTAGTAATACAACATGAAAAATTGTATAGGAAGAAAATAAATACGTAAACGTTATATATAAAAAAATAGAGTGGACAATTAATTACCTTAATTCTGGAACTAGACTAAATTTTTTTTTACCAAAAAGTGGGTTTTTAAGCCTCCTTATCTATACAAGGTTTAATGCTCTCTTAAGTCTATAGTTAATTTCATTATTGACAGATTTATCTGTCGTTTTAACGGCAGACAATCATACGGAAAAACTAGGTACATTCCCATGGCTAACAAATGGGAAAATGTGCCAGCCTACTGAGTAGAGATATGCTTCAACGACGCTCAGCCAAATTCCATGGTTGCACATGCACGATAGAACTCATTCTTGTCTTCATAGAAATGTTTCATGGACAATTTCAAGCGTAGAGATGAAATTTTTCTCGAGATATCTTGCCACATATACATTCACATCTTTTATCATATTGGGTTTCATATCAGTGTTTAAATAAAAGTCTACACGCCAGTTAACCATAAAATAGAGTTGTATGAGTCTTGGCTACATAATATTTCACATGTTAAAACCTCTTTTAAGCGATGTTTTTATTTACAAATTATTTATTCTCTACTTTCTCTTACTATCATGGTAAAAATTTAGATGATAACACATGTAAAGATATTCGCTAACGCTCAGCCAAATACCATGGAGTGGCATAATCGAACTCCGTGTTCTACATATAAAAATGAACCTTCATGCACGATTTGCGTGAAATCCGCATGTAAGTTCGTTTTCGAGATACAGACAGACAGACAGACAGACAGGAATAACATGTGTCATGTAAAGAAACATTACATACTAATCATGTTTGTTATAGTGTTACATAGTGTTGTAGTATTTGTTACATACTAGCGAGATATAGTCCGCTACGACTACTTATAACTAACAGTGTGGAAGCCGCGCAAAGTTCCTACGTCAAATCAGTTCAGCTAAAAAGGGGAATACCTTTCCACGAATGTGTGCGCGTGCAGATTTCCAGAACCTCTAACACCACTTCAACACGTACACAAATGTCAACACAGAACCGAAACTCGATGGCCTCGATTCAAGCCTGAAAAGTCACACGAGAAAGTGATGTGTTATATGTCATGAAGTGATATTTTACGAGTGTTATCGTCACCAAAGTGTTCATTTATATAGAAGGAACAATAATCCGACGAGAAATCGTACACATGTACCTCGGAACTACACACATGTGTGCGTACGCGTGAGCAGGGGCATGTAATTATGTACGTACTTGTCCACTAGGACGATGGCTCTCAAAACTATTGTAAAATTAAAATTAACAACATCCAATATTGTCTAGCTAACACGTTTTTAAAATTGGCCTACTACAATTGTGTAGGAATAAATAACATTAGGTTCCTTACACGAGGTAGTGATCAAAATCATGATTATTTACCTAAGTACGAGCTTAGAGTTGAAAGTTAAAAAAATTATGTACGTTTTCTAGAATATTGTTATTGAACTGGAATAGTTGTGCTGCTTACTGGTTGTTGTGTAATTGAAGAACAAATTTCTTGGTATTTTGCACGAACGCACGTGCATTCTGGTAAACCCTGAATTTAAAACCATTAGTTTTGTGTCACAGCCTGTACGCGTACATATTGCAAACTATTTTGGTAAAGGCTGTTGTAGTCAGAGTGTTCCTGAATATATTTGTTTGATTTTTGTTATCTCTTGAATTTTCGGCTCATTGAACTGGCAAACATGTGGATACATTGATGAAGAATAATCTATGTTGGTTGCTCTACTGCGAACGACATGTTAAACACGATATATTTGGAATAGTTGAGAATTAAATATAACACGATGAATTCAGCAGAAAGGGGTCAGCGTATTGCGGGGCCATTGTGGTGCTAATCAATAAGTTACACCCTGTAAGCCGTGGAGTCTTCACAAATACGTCAAGTTCGTGACAAAACTTCAATTCATCGTCAGTTACTTTACGGTTCGAAATTTCAACGTTTTATACAGGTCGCAGTGTGGGATAGTACGATAAAACAATATTCACGTAGCACACCCTCTTTGACACGGCTGAGTTAAACACCCACGCGTACGTTTGGAGATATCCGTTAGACAAATTGGCTTGTCTAAGACACGAAGTCAAATTCCCACGAGCTGTGTCAGTAAATATTTATTTTACGTACAATAAACAGTGCGTAAGAAGTCGTGTACCTCCTTTTAAATATTTTAACGGATGTAAAAAATGTTAATTAACGAATTTTACAGTAAATGAGTTAAAGTACTTAAGTTCTTAACTTTTTTTATTGAAGCTGGTAGTGTAGCTGCTTGTACGTTTCTAACTCTTTTGGTGAATTAGTTTTATTTTATAAATCAATGTCTCGGATTAAAGCTAATTAATTTGGTGTTGTTTTAGGCAGAGTCGTGGTTTTCAATCGAGTTCAAGGATTTCATGGTAGCATTCATTTCTTGGACAACATTCATGTTCAAGGATTTCGTGGTCAACATTCGTGTTCAAGGATTTCATGGTCAACGTTCGTGTTTAAGGAGTTCATAGCGGCATTTATTTCGTGGTTCACGTTCGAGGTTGCCAGCTTGCATGATCATCAGCATACAATGGAGTCAAGTTAAAGAAAAGTAATTTGAATGGGAATTTATTTGAGATAATTTGCGAATTTAACAATGAGCGTTCAGGAATTAGAACATTAGGACCGTGTTTTCGATATAAATAAGTCAGCAGCAATTCGTCACAGGCAAAGTGATATTATGTTACTTCAGAGTGATATAATACATTACTATTATCAGCTATGAAGGCTTAGATTGATTTATTAGTGTAGACCTCCCTGTACTTCGTTACAATGTTTAGGTCGGTAATCTAAATTAGATTTTCTACACACGGGAAAGTCTGCAGAAAGGGGTCAACGTATTGCGGGCCCTGAGAAGGTCAATCAATAAGTTACACCCTGTAAACCGTAGAGTCTTCACAAATGCGCCGAGTTCGTGACAGAACTTCGACTTATCGTAAGTTAACTTTGCGAGGTACTTCACGGTTAAAAGTTTATCACTCAATTAAATAAACTTGATTTTAAATGTTTCTTCTATTTTTTAGAAGGTAATCTAGTGAAAGTTCAATACCGTACGATCAGATTTTTAACCTGTTAAACCTGTGTTACATGAAACCTAGTAGACAACATGTTTTATAAGTAATATACTGTTGTGCCAATTAAACTGAATATCACCCTTTTATGTCATAAACTTTTATAAACTATACACATGAAAACGCTCCACAGAATAATCAGCGGTACGTATTTATGCATGACATTGAAAAATATACAAATAATGAAAGGTTTAAAACGAATGGGATGGTTTACAAGAAGTACATACACATGTTCTTTTTTATATAATTAAAGACTCCCCAACACTTTAGACTACTTAAATATATATTTGGCACCATATCAAAATATCAAAAGATTAAAGCAAATGTGTGCTATGGACCTAAAACTAGTCCATTGTTAGTTTTAATTGCAACAAACCTCTCTCTGAACTTAAAAATATAATGGTTTATATAAGTGATAAGGCTTAATGAATAGTCCATTAGTTTGTAAACCTATTTCATGAAACATGTTCATGTAATGTAACAGAATATCCTTACTTTAGTTGAATAACAGATCAGTAACTGTTTTCAAATATACATTATAAACCAAAATAATTACGATAAGTTTATTATACTATTTGATAGCCTTCTTTGCGTAAGAATAATGTAAGATATCGGCCAATACAACTGATAATCTATCTAAAAGTTATTATTTAGAGTCTGTAAGTTCTGAACCTTTTTCATGGAGTTTTCATGGTATTATTGGTTAGTATATCTAATCATCAAATTCTAAAATTCGTGGAAACGGAATACAAGTTGTAATTTTAGTCTGTGAAAATTTCAACTTTGTGGCTTACTGAATCATACATAACTTAGTTAAGGTAGGAAGAGTTGATTCAATTGAATTTTGAGTTTACCTCCAGTTCACCTCCTTTTTATTGCAGCGTCTGGTATCTGACACTGTCTCAGACTTGACTCCTGGAATCTGGAGTCATGTTTATCTGCAGAGATCCAAAGAAAGTCGACGACGAAGAAGCTCAAATCGAAACATTTACATCGTTTCAACATCAGAGACACCTATAAATAGGTGAAGTGGAAAACTAGGTTGTTCCACCGTGCTTAGAGATCGTGTCTATCACATCGTAGTGTACTCAATTATGTACCTGATGTGACAATGAGACTTGATGTCGAAACGATGTAAATGTTTTCGTTTTGAGCTTCTTCGTCAACCACTTTCTTTGGATCTCTTCAGACGAACATGACGTCCAGATTCCAAGAAGCAAGTCTGAGACAGCGTCAGATACCAGACGCTGCAATAAAAGAAACGTGAACTGGAGCTAAGCTAACAATTCAATTACTGAATCATAGTGTGCATCTTGCATAGTATTGAGAAAGTACATAGTACGATCTATGGGGATCTTTACCAGCCTTTCCTCGGAATTATATTTATAGCGTTCTTAAACTAAGTTACTCACATGTTGTTTCAAGTACACGTTGTAACCACTTTCAAAATAGATCAGCTTGTTATTTGAAATGGGGAACTTTCCCATAACTTTTTAGAAACCATCGAAATTTTCAAAAAGGTCAAGCAATAACAACAAATCGCAATCTTCCCATGCTCAGCATGTTCGTTGAAAAATGCTTGCAAAGTTTTATTCAGGGTCTGCAAAAAATCCGAGAAAGGAATTTTATTTTTTGAACTCTTGCAGATAAGGCGTCGAAACTTTTATAAATAAGTATTATACCTAAAAAGCTACATTGTTAAGTAAATATAAATTTTTTTATCATGTCAAGGACGGCCCACAATGTAGTCAGAAGAAAATCTTAAACACAAGCATAAGTCGATATGCATAACATTAAAGGTCTTTAAAAAATTAGTAGAGTAAAATGCTGCAAATCCGACCTAAAACGGACAACCTAAACGGAAATGGCAGCAGTTCAAAGGTGGCTTGGATTTACAATTAGTACTGGTATTCAAGTCCCGGAACGGTTAAATATTTTTGAAAAGTTTTAAGATAGAGCCACAAAACTTGGTAAAAAGTAACTGGACATAACAAATGTAATTTAGCACATATTCGGTGACCCGCTACTTCCTCTGGGTGACGGCCCACATGTAGTCAGAAGAAAATTTTAAATGTAATCATGTGTCGGTACGCACATTAAATTTAAAGGTTATTTGAACTGCTGCCATTTCCGCCTCGGTTGTCCGTTTTAGGTCGAGTTTTCAGCATTTTACTCTAATAATGTGCATTGTACTTTTAATTTAATGAGCATATCAACCTATTCTTATATTTAAGATTTTCTTCTGACTCTGTGAACCGTTCCCAGTACGATGGAACAATTGATATTTACTTAAAAAGTTTATTAGTATAGTACTTAAAGTTTAGTTTAGATACTGTTAAGTATCGTTGATTTATCTGCAATAGTTCAAAAAATTAAATGCCGTTCTCGGAAACTTTGTAGACCCTGTATAATGTAGATATATTATGGATAGAGAACAATTCGGATTAATACAAAACCACAACTGACGCAATGAAGAAACTTTTGGACAATGTTGTCGATTGATTGGAAGGACGTTTAGCATATTTATACAACTCTCCTAACCCCTGACATTGTTGCACCTGCTAGAGAAATTCGGTGCCAGGGATCTCCTACATTTATAGCTAACTTATTATTTTAAAATTAGGACCAATGTTGAAATATAGTCGTTTAAATTAAATTAAAAGTGCCCACGGTGTTTCTCAGAGTGGTAAATTTAAACCTATTTTCAGATTATTTATGCAATCGAATTCACTTGTCTAAAGCGGGAAAATAATTCAGCATACGGATGATACCACTCTTTATTTAAAAATCAAGTCGAAGAGATTTTAAAATGGCATTATTCATGGAGCTCAATGGATAAAATATTTTCAGAAATAAGCATATAAAGTCAATAGAATCAGAACCGGTGTATTGCGGTGTGCTGTATTCATGAATGGACTTGGAAGAAACGTAACTCCAAAAGATTTCTTACGTGTTTCTTGATGTGTGAATGACCTAGGATATAATATTGACAATGTCTGTACCAAAGTTTCTCGAGAAACTAAATTGTGTTATTCAGTATTTAATGTGGCTAAATTAGCTTAAAACACTCACTTCTTGCGTATGGAGCGGGTTTTTTTTGGGGGGGGGGGGGACAAACTGCATATTTTCGAAAACCTTTCAGGGTTCAAGGAATTAGGTTGTCTGTCTTTTATTCTAAACGGATAGTTCAATCCCCTTATTAGCCTTATTTTGCCAATCCTCGTAGGCCGTTGGCCTGTGCAAGGATATTACCAAAGAGAATAAGGGGGGAATTTGGTATAATACACAGTCGATGGTGCTGATAATAAGTGTAACGATAACATACAGAATTTGTGATTTCTAACTTAGATCCAAAGTCCGAAGTCTTAGACCGAGAGGCCACCGATTCTCAAAACCTACCTTGCATTTTTTGAGGTGTCCAGGTACAACATATCATGATGAGATTTAGTTCGAGAATACTGTGAAACCGGTGCCAGAGACAAATTCTGAACTCAACATCACAGGCTACGTTATAATCTCACCTGCCACAAGATATTGCTCTGACCGATCTACAAGGTCTTTAAGAAATAAAAATGGCAACATTCAAAGCGGTTTCGAACTCGTCTTAAACGCCTTTTGTGGCGAAAGCCAAAGATCTGTTGGTGACTTCATGATGAGGCACTGGGATTGATAACACATTCTGCATCTGGGGTGAATGTGACGGTTAAGTAAATGTATACAATGTAAGTTCGATAAAGGACGTTTATCAATATAATATTGTTTGTATATTGCGATAAATCGTTTACTATGTGAAAATGAAATAGTTTAATGTTGAAATAAAGCTAGGTTAGTAGCTGGAGGTCAATCACGAATCCAGGTGACACCTGCTAACGTGAATCTACTGATGAAGGAATAAATCCTCAGAAAAAATATGTCAGCACAGGATATAAATAACAATTCTATATTGTTGATGGAGGCCATGGTATCCTACTATAAATGTATTAAAACTGCCGCTGCATTTCAGTTAAGTTATTCTGTTTAATATATTGAATTATTTACGTGCTATTATAATTTAAACAATTTTCCTCGTGGTAATGGAAATACTTTAATCTGTATAATCTTTAAACAGTCGTTTATTAAGTAAGTTTTTCCCCTTTACATCCCATTAAAGTACAATCGTGATCTCCTGAGAAAAAAAAACAAGTAGATACAACTGTAAATGAAATATGAGTTTTTTAAACTTAACTGTGACGAAAACATACACATTAGAATAATCAGAAAAATGAGGCGCTTGGGTCTTTTTCGTTTAAGGGCCAGCACAAACTCAGATCACGCGATGCTTGCCCGCTGCGCAGCGCTTTGCGCTGCTTGCTCTTTTAGAAAAAAAATTAACTCGAGCTTGCAAATTCCAAGCCCAGATCAACTCACCACGCTTTATTGAACAAGAAAAACTAAGTATAACTCACTCATGGAACTCTTAAATGTAAGTATTTAAGAGCAAAAGATAAGCGGCGTGCGTTTATCACTGATAAGATAAGACGAGTTTATACTAGAAGTAGTACCTGGACTACTGCCCTACGAACTAAAAACACAAAAAAAAGATTAAATGCACTGTCAGTCAGTTATAGTATGTTTGTAAGGTGCTGGCCCTTAAACGAAAAAGACCCAGGCGCTTTACCCAAAACGAGGTGAGAGGTAACTCAAAACTATAAATTTTCCATTACTATATTATGTAAATGATATTCAACACTACTAGCAAATAAATATTAAAATTCCCCATACAGATAAAATACCTATGTTAAATGTTATTTTTTGTTAGAGCTATACACACACTGTCCAAACAATAAAATTAATGAAATTTAAATTTAATGATCAAGAAATGTGAAAAATAAAGATTTGTGGTAATTCCTTTCATCATTAAATCCTCCTTTCCTAAAAAGTGGGTGACATTAAATATGCATGAATAGAAATGCATTTCTCAACAGTACCTTTTGCAGATTTAATATACAATAAATAAGTTTAAAACATAAAATTGGGGAAAAGTACAAAACAATCATCGAGTAGTATTTTTAGTTCTTAGATAGGTTTCTTGATTGACCATTACTTGGCTGGGCTTGTGTTAGTCACTATACAACCCCGCCCCCTCCATTCTACTTTGTAAGCGGATGTACATTACTGGCTCTGCCAGTTTTGGTTTATTATCAGCTGACTAAAGAAGACTCACCACACTGAGGCCGAAGTGCCACAAGATTTTAATTAACTGTTTTAGCAACTTTCCACCGTGGTACGGAACCAGAAAACACTTATTAGAAAAAACTTAGACGATGGTCAGGTAGTCATTCTTTATTGGTTGAGCTTTCGCGAAGTGATATTTGTAGGGCTGGACAAATTTCATTTCTGTCTGTCCGTCCGCATGATACCTCAAAAAACGATTTGAACTATGGATTTGAAATTTTTCATGAAGCTTCATTAAATTATATATGACGGAATACTGAGTTCGATGATGGTGCATGTCCAACCATGGAATTTGGCTGAGCGTCATTGAAGCCTATCACTCAGTAGGCTGACACATGTTCTGTTTCATGAGCCGGGGATGTAAATATTTCTTTTCTGTTTGATTGTATGTATACTCGTCTATTTGTACGAAGGACATGCAGAGACGAAATGAGCCATATAGATTTGAAACTTTTGTAAGCAAGCTTAGCGATGCATGTTTCGTGACAAGTGGTTGTAGCGAACTCTTACCTTGGTTTAATTAATATCGGCCCTTAATATAACAGAGATTTCCGTTTATTTGGATTGAAAAAGTGGAAAATTAACATTTATAATCATCCGTTATCATTGAACTGTGAATTTTGTTTCAATAGTTCATAAGGGAGGTCTGATGTTCAGGTAAAAAAATTCGACTTTCAGTTTTTGTTTGATTTTGTTTCGTGCATCTTCAGCTTTAAATAGGACAAAATTATTAAATTCTGATAAAGAGTTTTTATTGTATAAGTATAAAAACAAAGCGCTGCACGTAATGTTTTAATAGATCGCATATTTAAATACTATTCTTGAAAATTTGTGTTTTTAACACTAAGGAACGTTTTCTCAAACAAAAATAACCAAAAGTTGTTCCATTACTAACTGCTCTTTAAAATAAACCGATGATTTTCAAATGTGCCCAATTAAAAATATACATAATTTTAAGTATAAAACGGTTTTTAGATTTGTTATGTACAGATTTTAAAATTGTTAAAATTATACTTTTTGTATTTTGGCGAATTCTTAGTTTGTTTTGCCATTTAAATAAGTCACAAAAAAAAAAAAAAACACATAATATCTTATGTAGTTCCTGAGAAGAATATCCCTAAAGTTGGAAAGTTTGCATAGGCGAGATAGGACTCCGACTCCCCTTAAGAAGCGCTTTTCCAAATTTGTGGTTTTTTAACACCTGCAAATGTAGTAGAAGCGCAAAACATTGCAAAGCAATCGTAAAGTAGTCTCTAATCAACCCCTAGAGAGTTTTGAGCTTGTGTTCCATTCTCGTAGTTTTGAGCATGAATGACATCTCTTTTCTAATGGCGTGGTTGTGGTTGGAAAGGAACACTGAGAGTTGTCCAACTTGAATCTAGACAACTCACAAGGTTTCGGTTACAGCGCAAATTGCCCTTAAGTTCGAGCAATCTAACTTGTCTATTTGACCCTCCTCTAGTGGGACTTTCTGGTCTGGTAGGTAAAGTAAGTAGGGCACAAACCGTTCGAACACTCTTGAAGATCGTGTAGATGGGATGTCCAAACTTTCTAGAACCTTCTACTATCCATAACGAAACTACTACTTTCTATAACCTTCCATACGAAAAATGTGTTTGACTGCAGTACAGAAGAAGGGCACATCAACTATATACTTGATATTAAATACAGTACCGGACTTCTATAAGGTCCGGCAATCAAGGTTCGGTTGGATGACATTTTTGAATTTTTTAAATCCCTTTTTAGTCCCGGCCCTTTAAATTAATTTTCTGAAGATAATAAAGGAGAATAAAAAGGTTTTAGTCTTTCCGCGACCAATTTTAGGTATTTAAATTAGTGATTAGGGACTTATCTTGTAATTAAGATCATAGAGAAAACAGAGAAGTATGCGATATTTATACTGTTTGTATCGAATATCGTTAAAGGGAACGACATGGTTTTATTTATAAAACTGTAATTTCATTGAGTAATACATTTTAAACATAAAGGAGCTATGGTAGGAAGGGGTGATTCGACGTGAACGTTGAATTTAGATCCAGTTCACCTAACTCTTACATGCAATCTGAAATATGCGTTCTTCGTCACCGACTGTTTTAGGATTCCTTCAGACGAACATGACTCCAGATTTTAGGAGTCAAGTCTGCAACAGCATAAGATTTCAGATGCTGCACGTAAGAGGAAGGTCAACTGGAGCTAAATTAATACATTTTGTATTGATAACGTACAATGTTTTTAAATAACACAGTTATTGTTTCCTTAAGTCACAGATCTTAAAAACATGCACTCCTTTGAGGTTACACAGCATTCCTATCTTAAATGCCTATTAGTCTTCGTGGAGCGATAAAAAAACTCATAGTATTTTATTGAGTTTAACTTGTTAGCTTTGTCACTAAAACGCATGCCGCGATGCACCCACACTGTTAAGATGTGCATTCGATTTTTGTTACTATTTATATTTTAAGAGTCAATATCCTTTGTGAATATTCCTTAAAGACATGAAAGACGTATGAGTTTTTTATCGCTCCACGAAGACTAATAGGCATAAAATAAAAAGAAGTGCCGACATTAATAGACCTTAATATAATTTGTGTATTAATGGATTGAGTTTAAAATATTGCTCACGTTATATTCGTGGATGGTATTATATTAAGATACTATTCGCGATGAAGGCCAACAGCCTCTTGTTTATTGTCTATATATATTTAAAAGAGAGACCGATCTCCTTTTTAGCCTTATTCTGTGTCCTCATGGATCACTGGTCTGAGTGACGATATTATGAAACAGAAAATGGGAGAAGAGTCGGTACAGTACAAGGTCGATGGTGTGCTGATAAAAAGTACAACGGTCACAGACAGGATTTGAACCCGCGTTACCTTTAACTCAGGTCCAAAGTACAACAGTCATATATATATATATATATATAATATATATATATATATATACATCATATATGACTATATACATATACATACACACACACACACACACACACACACACACACACACACACACACACACACACACACACACACACACACACACACACACACACACACACACACACACACACACACACACACACACACACTGTATATATATATATATATATAGAAAAAAGGCCAACATTAATATGTTCATGTATTACATTTTGCATTACGCTTTTTCAGGTAAAATTAAAAAATAATGAAACACATAACATAACCAAAACATAAATGTAAACAGATAAATAAATTAATAAACATAATATTTTTGAAATTTTAAACACATGTTCAAACTGTGAGTGTAAAGATGTAATGATATAAATTTACTATCGAAGATTCAATCCGTAAGGAAATTAAGATTTTGTGACAATTTTTTTTTCTTTTTTTTTTTTCGTTCCAAGATGTAAGATACTAATCTTTGTTCTTTCTAGTGCCTACGTTTCTTTCTTGGCCGATATTGCAAATACTGTATTACATTCATTTCTTAAAATTTCAACAACTGTGCATCAGAGTAACGTAAGCTAAATGTGGCTATATGTTTCATTACCCAATCCATATTTTAACAACGCTTGCCAACAATCTCTGTACGTTTGTTTTGTATCTAACAAGAACTAAAAAGTCTAAAACCGCTGCGTTCCGTTCCGTTCCATATTTCCATTTGTTGAACTGCAGTGTCCACAGAGTAAAGAGCGCTGCAACTTTTTTTTCCACGGCCTTCTGTATATCATCCACGCTAAGTTAAATATACTGCATAATGTCTTCATCTTGTCCATTGTGTGTTAAGAAAGTGTTGGACACGGATGAGGGAGTTTCCTGTGATGGCGCCTGTAATCGTTTGGTTTCATCGAGAATGCCTTAAAATGTCAAAAGCTGAATATTTGCGTCTAAGTGGAAATAATAATGAGAAGTGGTACTGTACTAGAACCGATTGCACAGCTCTCACTAATCAGCCTCTACAGTTGCTCACAGTCCAGGTGAGTACTGTTCTCAACAAATTGGATGATCTTTTAAACAAAGTCAGCAAAATTGATGAAATATCCAAAGGACATTGTTGGGATTAAATCTGAGGTAACAGCACTACACAATACTTTGTCTAACCTTGAGCCCAAGAGTGTCTGCAGTTGAGGGTAAGATCGTGGAACTTGAAGATAAAATAAGCACCTCACTCCAACTAAACAATTCATCTAATGCTGAAGAAAACCATAGCAGAGATTAACGACCGTGCTCGTCGTGCCTCTAATCTTATGATCTACAATTTGATTGAATCAAAAGATTCCAATGTTGAAAACAGAAAAAAGCATGACACCAACACTACTACTAGTTTTCTTCGAACCTTTCTACCCAACTTTGATCCCGTTGCTTTGAAGACTTTTCGAGTTGGTAAAGTAACTAACAAAACAAAACCGAGACCTTAAAAGTCGTACTGAGTAGTGAGTCTGATGTTTAAACTGGTTCTGCAAAACTTCACCCCTGAAGCTCTGCCGCTATGGATGACGATTTCGCTGCTGTAAAGCTCTCAAGGGACAGACTCCACGTGAACAAGAGTATTTCCGCCTTCTGAAAAATGAAATCCACGATCGTGAATCGGGCGGGGAAAGAGGTCTTGTCATCAAATACAGGAACAGTGTACCATATATTACAAAAAATAAAAAAAACTAGAAGTCATCAACGGGCCACCAAAACTGCTGACTTGTTTTTTTTTCCAGAATGTTAACGGGCTAAGAAGTAATTGAATTTGTTCTCTAGATCTGCAGCTTCCTGTGCATATGATATCATTGATCTTGTTGAGACTAATTTGGCACCAGACATTGGCGACTCTGAACTCGGTCTGTCAGGATATTCTGTTTTCAGATGTGACAGATCTCTACTTACCAGTCGCAAATCAAGTGGAGGAGGTGTCCTGATTGCTGTGCGGGAACTCTATCTACAGCTGCAGGTTATCAACAAGTATCAACACATTTGAAGGAGTTTTTGTGTCATGTGCCAAGTCCTCTTCTTGTTTTGTTATAGGCAATGTCTTACATTCCCCCAAATAGCCCCTCATCTCATTACAACACCAATCTTTGTGATGCTTTCGAGGAGGTCTCAGCGCAGGCGGGGAACCCCGACAATGTAATGTTAATGGGTGATTTCAATTTGCCTGATCTTTATATGGATAATTTTGCCTGCTCTGGGAGCAGCGATTGCTCTCGTTCCATTATTGATCTGGCGGCTACACTTGACTTAAGACAGTACAATTCTATTCGCAATTACCGCGGTGTTTGCTTAGATCTCGTTCTATCCTCCATTCCCTTCGACTAAGGTTACTGCTGCGGAGGATCTTCTGTTACATGAAGACAAACACCATCCTGCGCTTTTCGATTTCCTTTTCTGTTGATTTGCCATCTGCATCAAGGGAGCCTAAACAAGTCATGGACTACAGAAACTGTGATCTTGACTCTGTTTTTTCGGCAGGTACAAAACCTTGATTACCCAAGCCTAACAGACCTATCCCAATCGGAGATAACATTCAACTTGTTCTTTTCTAAACTTAGTGAGGTAGTGATGTCAAATACTCCTCTAAAAGTAATATATCCTACTAAATTTCCAATATGGTTTACCAAGGACCTTAAAATCTTAACTTTAAGGAAGAAAAGACTTCATAAGAAGTATAAAACTATCAGGAGACTTTCATGACTATGAACATTTAAAAAGGGCTAGGAGAGAGTGCAAAATACTTTCACACAAATGTCATGATGAATATATAAGTAGAATAGAGAAGAGCATCCCGGGAAACATCAAGTTCCTTCTGGTCTCATGTAAATAGCCAAAAGGGCTCTTCTAATCTCCCACCAAGAATGTTTTTATGGCAATGCTGAGGCACATGAAGCTCATGGCAAAATGCAATCTTTTTGCTGAATTTTTTTTACCATCAGTTTATAGTGACTCTGATGTCATCGCACTTCGTTCGATTTTGAATGGAATATGTCTATCTCTAATTGTCCTGTTTTTGCCACAGACATCCAACGGAAAGCTTGAGTTATTGGATCAGCACAAAGGAGCAGGTCCTGACGGCGTACCCCCACTGGTACTTAAGCATTGTGCTCACATTTTGGCACCACACCTTGCTTTGCATTTTGGGGCCTTACTTAGATCAGGTGTCTTTCCTGCCGTTCCTCAAGCAGAGTTGTATTGTTTCGATTCACAAATCAGGTGACAAAGCAAATGTTATGAACTATCGTCCTATATCTATTCAACCTGCCATTGCTAAAGTGTTTGAAAGTGTTGTCTCGACTTCCTCTACTTTCGGCTTAGCCGTTGTATGGTAATGGAACAGCATGGATTCATGAGAGGACGCTCGACTGTGACGAAATCCTCTTCAATTCCAGGAAGTCGTCACTTCTGCGCTTGTTAGCGGTCACCAAGTGGACTGCGTCTACCTGGATTATGCCAAAGCATTTGACAGGGTTTAATCATCATATTCTGCTTGCAAAGCTGCATGATATGGATTTGTGGGTCCCTGTTAAAGTGGCTGGAAAGTTATCTACTGAACAGAGTGTTTTCTGGTCAAATGTGATGGCACTACATCAACGCCTTATCCTGTCCTTTCTGGCGTACCGCAGGGATCCCACATTGGACCCCTGCTGTTCAATCTATTTATAAATGACATTGGAGGTGTTATTACCACTAAATTTTCCATGTTTGCTGATGACATCAAAGTTTATACCTGTGTGCTTAGTGAGCAAAATCAACTAGATCTGCAATCATCATTGATCAGTATAAGTGATTGGTGCAACAGCAACTCCATGGAATTAAATTTTTCCAAGTGCAGGGTAATGACATTCAATCGTGGCAGGAGCTGTCGTCATTTCAACTAAAGTATCAATGGCAAACAGCTTGAAAGAGTGTTCAGGATGCGTGACCTTGGTGTTATTCTAATACTCTTCCCTAAGTTAACAATGACCATATTTTGAAACGTCACTTCTAGAGCCAATGCGCTCATCGGTTTCATTGTAAGATCTACTAGAGACTTATTAGATCCCCAATCACCATGGTCAATCTATACAAGACCCTAGTACGCCCTGTTTTGGAATACGGTTCTGTAATTTGGTCACCCTATCAAATTGGCCACAATGAGATGCTGAACAGGGTTCAGGTACATTTTGTGCGTCTCCTCGGAATACGACTTGGATATACCTTTTCTGGGCACTCCAGTGGCTGAAGTGGAGGACATGTTTGGCTTGCAGTCCCTCCTCTCTCCGGAGGAAGTTCCTCGACCTTGTGTTTTTTGAACAAGATCGTGAGTGGTGTGCTGGATTGCCCGGTCATCTAAGCTACATCGACATCTCCATCCCAAGAGGTACTAGGTCGAGGACAATCTTCCAGAGAAGATCCATGCCCTCATACTATGCATATAACTCATCGGTCCCAAGACTCCTCCGCTGTGGCAGTGACGTTGGCTCCACTGATTGACTTCTTCATGAGGCCAACTGGATTTAGAAATGAACTGTTTCAAATTATTTATAAGAAACCCTAGTTGGGCTTTTTTTGTGTTGGTATCATAGGTTATTGGCAATTTCTGTTTAGGGTAAAATTTTTTACACTCTTTTGTTACTTTCTGTATGCCTAACTCATTGTTTTGTTTGTTATTGTCCTTGTTGTTGGAGTTTGTTCTAGGTTTATCTTTTGTTATTTCTTTAGGAAATTTAATTTTTGTTATTTTTTAAAATTTTTTTATATATTGTATAGTTTTGTTTCAAGTTTATCTCTTGTTATTGCTTTAAAAATTTTTACTGTTTATAATCGTTCAAGTTTTATTTTTGATTGTTGCCCTCTTTTCTTGTCTGGACACTAGTCTTGTTTAACACTTGCTGTTTTTGCTCACCAGCTCCTGACTTTTTTTGTCTTAGTTGTTGTCCACATATTTAATGCATATATATATTGTGTATTCCATATAGTATTAGTAGGCCTATAATTGTATGTGTTATTCAAATATTATTAATTATTATTGTAAAAATGGTGGATACCGTTGATGAATAAATAAATGTGTGTTGTAAATGTCTTAATTTTGATGTATTTGAATTATTATTATTTGATGGTATTGGTTTTACTGTATATAAATTTTCAAAAGATTCTTTGTTTATTTTACATGAATGACTAATGGTTTTGTTTCATCATTATGCTTGAAATCATAACGGTGACCTGTCATTCTTATTCTAGTCTTTCGGGCATTTGTTTACATTAGATTTGATACACTACGTTTTTTGTATCACATGTCAAATTGCCAATAAGTTTGTATACTTTTTTCCAAATTTTGATGACTTCTATTTATGCATACTAGTTATAAATACTATTTTCTCGACATGTATTTGTTTATTTATATTTAAATAAAATAGTAATAATGAACAAATAAACAAATAGTAGTTGTAACTGGCTATAATAATAATAATAATAATAAAAACGATCATCATTATAAATAATTAATGCTTGTATAAACCATCATAAAAAATGAGCCGATATTGATTTGGTTAGTGGATTTAGATTAACTGCCTGATAAAAAAACTCTCGGATCAAAACTAGTACTTTGGAAGCCCATGGACGGAGCCCATAAAACCAAAGCCCCTATAGCTAAATAGTCGGATGCAGTTAGAATCTAAAAAGGCACATATAGTGTGATACAAAATACGCAAATAAATGAATAGCTTGGGATACCCAAATCGGACGTACAAAAATATAGAAATTCTTTTAATAATACAGATCATTAGTATCTTAGCCAAAAGTTTGCATGTACCAAAAAGCTGCAAAAATACACTATCACGTCCAAAGCGAGTTTCACTGCGGTTTCGTTAAGTTATCAAATTATAGTGAAAACCCCATGCAAAGGAAGGTTTCATATTGTCATACACACTGATATAATGCTGAAATAAATCGATTCAGTATCCATTAACTAATATTCGTCCGCCGGCTTTGATGTTACTTGGTTTGAGTGTTTTATATGAATGTTGGCATAAAGGAAATGAAAAGGGGTTTTTGAGCCGGAAACTCCCATCGAGAGAAGGTTATTTTATTAAAACACATTCGTGACATCCGTCTATGCGTCGTTTTTCAAATGAGGGCGTGGGTCACTTTTGTGCGGTGTGTAAATACACTCGGCGGTCGCTGTGGCCCTCGGTGGATCAATGCTGACACTTATGCACACACAGATTGGAAATTATATACTACGCACACGACAGGCTGACGTTACAGTGAATTCTCGCTATTTGGTTTTATTTTATTGTAAAACGCTTGACCTAGGCCCTTTTAAAGGGGGTTTGCAGATCCTATCCTTCGATGTTAATTAAGGTACACGTATCTCATGCAGTGTAAAAAAGGCTCATGGGTTTTTTATTTTAAAATAAAATATGTAAATATACGTATTAATCTGGTAAAATTTAAACTCAGAACAAAATTTTATGCATTTTTGAAAAGTATGTTAGATTTGTACAAGTAACCAATATTTTAGAAACATTTTTTAAATCACGAAAAAGTTTATTTTACATTTTTTAGTAAACAAAAAACAAAGTAAAAAGCGCGGAAATCACTTTTTCTGGTTTTTGAAACATATCTACCTTTATGAAAGAAAACAACGTTTTTGGAAAAAGGCATACGTTATTACTGAGTAAAATGTATAGTACAACAGCTTGCAAATTGCCCATAAAACAAAAACTTACGAACGAAAAATTAAACACTTTCTAAAAGTTAAGAAGTCGGAGAAAATTAATAATAAAAAAATCCAAAATATTTGACCCAAAGATCGACCGACCCCCTTTAATGAACTCTGCAATGACTGTCAGTAAAAACTGAACCCTCGCCTTATATCCTCCCCGAAAGACAAAAGAGAAATTGTGTCAGCCTCTTAAGTGATGATTCTCAGACAATTCCATGTTTGGACATAGAACTTATAAACCTCACTTACATATGTAGAAATGAAATTCCATGCAAAATTTACAGTCTAAAAATGCAATCTTTAACGAGATACCTTGCTATATGATTCATTCACATTTTGTTTATTGAGTTCTCATACCAGTGTTTAAATAACAAGTTCCGATTAGGTGGCGAGGGTAATACAACGCAAGAAAATTAAATGTTGTAATTGACTTTAAACACCGACTTTCCACTCTATTATTATTTCTCTCTTTACGGTAAGAATAAGCTACATGTCACACGTTCTCGCATGACTGTAATTGTTTTCATATTTATTTATTCCTTATTTCCTCGTTGCCATCCTTATTAGCCAAAAGACCAATGTAGTGATATTATCTATCGCTCAGCGATAGATAAACTCCTTCGCAGTAACAAGGACTGCCATCAAACTTTGTGTTGCCTACATAGAAATGAAGCTTCATACAAAATTCTGTAAAAGTCTAGGTCAGATTGTTTTCGACATACCGTGAGGATAGATAAACAGACAGAAATGAAACTTGTATAGCCCCACGATTGATAGATAGGCTTCGCTCACGTTCAGCCAATATTTATATCTTGTAAACAAGTTCACTTGCTTTAGCATAATGTTCTACAAAGAGAATTCCAATATCGTAGCCTTTCGCATTTGACTTGAATACGTGAATATAAAAGTTGTGGTAAACATTAAAATTACTTAAAATTTTCACTATTTGGAGCTTACGGATTTGTACGAATATGTCTCTATTTACTTCTTGCATATATTAAAATATTTAATCTCTTCCTAATCTACATAACTTTGGACTTGCACA
Organism: Homalodisca vitripennis; assembly: GCF_021130785.1. NCBI lineage: Eukaryota > Metazoa > Arthropoda > Insecta > Hemiptera > Cicadellidae > Homalodisca > Homalodisca vitripennis. Next base: position 20,314,722 of record NC_060215.1, read on the forward strand.
CTTTTATGTCTTTAACAGCTTTTCTCTTTGAAATACGAGTAATTTGTTCATTCAGACTTGTTTGTATTGCGTTTCAATGATGAATCATTTCCGTAATGCTAATATTTAAGCCTGCGTGATTTTGAAATTTTTGTTTCTTATTTTTTTAATCACAAATCAGGTGAGAAATTGATGGCAGAAAACGTGACGGGCCTCCTTAGTTTCAAACGTTTACAAGTATTCAATACATTTGGCAAAGTGTTCCTTGTAAAGTTTTCAAATTTCAATAAAGATCGAGAAGCATTAAATATTTCTCATCGCTACAATTTCAATAATAGCTAGAGCTAAATACAATATTTACTTTAAAATATACAATACAGTACTTTTTGCTACTATGGTAAAATTCTTTATTCAGTTTAGTATCCAGTTGGTTTCACAAGCAAAACAGGAACAACGAAACTATTGGAGCAAAGGCAACAAGAACCAACAGAGAACAATCAGGTGCGTTCTCTATAGTATTCTATATAGTATTAGTAGGCCTATATTGTATTGTGTTATTCAAATATTATTAATTATTATTGTAAAAATGGTGGATACCGTTGATGAATAAATAAATGTGTGTTGTAAATGTCTTAATTTTGATGTATTTGAATTATTATTATTTGATGGTATTGGTTTTACTGTATATAAATTTTCAAAAGATTCTTTGTTTATTTTACATGAATGACTAATGGTTTTGTTTCATCATTATGCTTGAAATCATAACGGTGACCTGTCATTCTTATTCTAGTCTTTCGGGCATTTGTTTACATTAGATTTGATACACTACGTTTTTTGTATCACATGTCAAATTGCCAATAAGTTTGTATACTTTTTTCCAAATTTTGATGACTTCTATTTATGCATACTAGTTATAAATACTATTTTCTCGACATGTATTTGTTTATTTATATTTAAATAAAATAGTAATAATGAACAAATAAACAAATAGTAGTTGTAACTGGCTATAATAATAATAATAATAATAAAAACGATCATCATTATAAATAATTAATGCTTGTATAAACCATCATAAAAAATGAGCCGATATTGATTTGGTTAGTGGATTTAGATTAACTGCCTGATAAAAAAACTCTCGGATCAAAACTAGTACTTTGGAAGCCCATGGACGGAGCCCATAAAACCAAAGCCCCTATAGCTAAATAGTCGGATGCAGTTAGAATCTAAAAAGGCACATATAGTGTGATACAAAATACGCAAATAAATGAATAGCTTGGGATACCCAAATCGGACGTACAAAAATATAGAAATTCTTTTAATAATACAGATCATTAGTATCTTAGCCAAAAGTTTGCATGTACCAAAAAGCTGCAAAAATACACTATCACGTCCAAAGCGAGTTTCACTGCGGTTTCGTTAAGTTATCAAATTATAGTGAAAACCCCATGCAAAGGAAGGTTTCATATTGTCATACACACTGATATAATGCTGAAATAAATCGATTCAGTATCCATTAACTAATATTCGTCCGCCGGCTTTGATGTTACTTGGTTTGAGTGTTTTATATGAATGTTGGCATAAAGGAAATGAAAAGGGGTTTTTGAGCCGGAAACTCCCATCGAGAGAAGGTTATTTTATTAAAACACATTCGTGACATCCGTCTATGCGTCGTTTTTCAAATGAGGGCGTGGGTCACTTTTGTGCGGTGTGTAAATACACTCGGCGGTCGCTGTGGCCCTCGGTGGATCAATGCTGACACTTATGCACACACAGATTGGAAATTATATACTACGCACACGACAGGCTGACGTTACAGTGAATTCTCGCTATTTGGTTTTATTTTATTGTAAAACGCTTGACCTAGGCCCTTTTAAAGGGGGTTTGCAGATCCTATCCTTCGATGTTAATTAAGGTACACGTATCTCATGCAGTGTAAAAAAGGCTCATGGGTTTTTTATTTTAAAATAAAATATGTAAATATACGTATTAATCTGGTAAAATTTAAACTCAGAACAAAATTTTATGCATTTTTGAAAAGTATGTTAGATTTGTACAAGTAACCAATATTTTAGAAACATTTTTTAAATCACGAAAAAGTTTATTTTACATTTTTTAGTAAACAACAAACAAAGTAAAAAGCGCGGAAATCACTTTTTCTGGTTTTTGAAACATATCTACCTTTATGAAAGAAAACAACGTTTTTGGAAAAAGGCATACGTTATTACTGAGTAAAATGTATAGTACAACAGCTTGCAAATTGCCCATAAAACAAAAACTTACGAACGAAAAATTAAACACTTTCTAAAAGTTAAGAAGTCGGAGAAAATTAATAATAAAAAATCCAAAATATTTGACCCAAAGATCGACCGACCCCCTTTAATGAACTCTGCAATGACTGTCAGTAAAAACTGAACCCTCGCCTTATATCCTCCCCGAAAGACAAAAGAGAAATTGTGTCAGCCTCTTAAGTGATGATTCTCAGACAATTCCATGTTTGGACATAGAACTTATAAACCTCACTTACATATGTAGAAATGAAATTCCATGCAAAATTTACAGTCTAAAAATGCAATCTTTAACGAGATACCTTGCTATATGATTCATTCACATTTTGTTTATTGAGTTCTCATACCAGTGTTTAAATAACAAGTTCCGATTAGGTGGCGAGGGTAATACAACGCAAGAAAATTAAATGTTGTAATTGACTTTAAACACCGACTTTCCACTCTATTATTATTTCTCTCTTTACGGTAAGAATAAGCTACATGTCACACGTTCTCGCATGACTGTAATTGTTTTCATATTTATTTATTCCTTATTTCCTCGTTGCCATCCTTATTAGCCAAAAGACCAATGTAGTGATATTATCTATCGCTCAGCGATAGATAAACTCCTTCGCAGTAACAAGGACTGCCATCAAACTTTGTGTTGCCTACATAGAAATGAAGCTTCATACAAAATTCTGTAAAAGTCTAGGTCAGATTGTTTTCGACATACCGTGAGGATAGATAAACAGACAGAAATGAAACTTGTATAGCCCCACGATTGATAGATAGGCTTCGCTCACGTTCAGCCAATATTTATATCTTGTAAACAAGTTCACTTGCTTTAGCATAATGTTCTACAAAGAGAATTCCAATATCGTAGCCTTTCGCATTTGACTTGAATACGTGAATATAAAAGTTGTGGTAAACATTAAAATTACTTAAAATTTTCACTATTTGGAGCTTACGGATTTGTACGAATATGTCTCTATTTACTTCTTGCATATATTAAAATATTTAATCTCTTCCTAATCTACATAACTTTGGACTTGCACACTTTTATGTCTTTAACAGCTTTTCTCTTTGAAATACGAGTAATTTGTTCATTCAGACTTGTTTGTATTGCGTTTCAATGATGAATCATTTCCGTAATGCTAATATTTAAGCCTGCGTGATTTTGAAATTTTTGTTTCTTATTTTTTTAATCACAAATCAGGTGAGAAATTGATGGCAGAAAACGTGACGGGCCTCCTTAGTTTCAAACGTTTACAAGTATTCAATACATTTGGCAAAGTGTTCCTTGTAAAGTTTTCAAATTTCAATAAAGATCGAGAAGCATTAAATATTTCTCATCGCTACAATTTCAATAATAGCTAGAGCTAAATACAATATTTACTTTAAAATATACAATACAGTACTTTTTGCTACTATGGTAAAATTCTTTATTCAGTTTAGTATCCAGTTGGTTTCACAAGCAAAACAGGAACAACGAAACTATTGGAGCAAAGGCAACAAGAACCAACAGAGAACAATCAGGTGCGTTCAGCGATAAAACAGGAAACAGTCTGGCACACCAGAGGTGCTGATCACTTCTAAAGTAAAAAAATAAATAACTCACACCACGCGGTCTCTCTGGGAGATTTAGCATTTTGTACCCTTCTAGGGAGATTGCTCCTCGCTCAGTAAAGACGAAGAAAATTATCTTGTTTGAGTCGCGTTTATGTGTTTCTATAGAACTTGTTGCAACCTTACAACATCAGCAAACAGCCCAGAAACAGCAGTCTACAAATATGGGATTCTAGAAAATATTAAATATAAAATTATTTATAAAAATTATTAAATATTATTATAAATGATTTTTTTCTAAAATTTTACACTTTGCTTGAAACTATTTACTGAAATAGTTGTAGGTGCATCTCAAGAATGATCAAGCCCTGTGTGACATTTTATAAACGTTTGCCAATTTAAATGGAGTCTTATTACTCAGACTTAGTTATAAACGTTTATAAGTTCTACAGTAAGTCATACAATACAAGCGGACGAAGCCACGGGTTATTCTGGTGTTATACAATTTAGGGAAAGTTGTTTAAGTAATCAAATACATATGTCAAGAAATTCTTAAACATTTGTGAATTTTTGATGTTTAGATTATCTCAGATTGTTTCACTACATTTGAGCGCTTAAATGTAGTGCAGACCACGTTGTGAATAGTGCAAAGAGACTGAGAATTATTACACTCGACTTCTCCATAAATACTTCAAAGCTCAATTCTGGACAGCTCATTTCCAGTATACTTAAGAACCATACTTCGAAAGATGTTAGGGTTATTTTAAAACTTAAAATCAAGTGCCGATGGCCGAGCGGTCTAAGACGTTGGACTTGAGTCCGAGTTAGAGATAGCGCAGGTTCGAATCCTGTCTGTGACCGTTGCAGTTTTTATCAGTATCATCGACTTTTTACTGTGTCGACTCTCCTACTTATTCTGTTTGATAAGATCCTCGCACAGGCCAGTGGCCCATGAGGATGGGCAGAGTAAGGCTTAAGAGGAGACCGGCTTCTCCTTTTTTTTAAAAAAAAAGAAAAAAAGACATTTACATAAAGCCTGGCCGTATTGGTGCAATTTGAACAAATCCGGCATCACAAAGTAACACCGCTGGTAAATGTTTTCTTTTATTGCAAATGTTTGTTGGTGTTGTTGGTTGTTAAACAATAGAATATGTCTTATTTATTTATGTCCTTCCTCAACTATACGATAACTTGGTTACAGATATTTCAAGCATACGAAATGAGAGAGATTAACAGTGTGAAAACAATGATGAAAATGGACTTTGTGGGTATAAAGATTGGTGGATCTCTGGGGGTAAAATTTGTACCGTCGATATCATGTATTTTCATGACATGTGATATTACCAATCCAATTGTTATTGGTCATATATTTAATTAAAATACATTTGTATCCACGTTTATATGTATGTTTATTCCCTGTTACCACAATATTTCATGGAACGTTATCATTTAAAATTTCGTCACAAAAACGACCTCTGTAATTTTACAAAGATACGTGACTTAATAACATGACTGAATGTTAGTGTAAAAATCCACCAATAAAATATACAGGTTTCAAAAGATGGCTGATTAAAATGTTGACACCAGATTCCACGAAAATTGACGAGCTACATAACGATCTTGTGCAAACACATAAAACGTGTCACTGATTTTATATAGGGTTTAAAAAGCAGGTATACAATTTTTCATTCAGGTATGTTTATTTCGTATGGTTCTAAACAGTAAGCAAAACGCTTTGTATTTTATACTGTTCTATTCCTTAACAGTTTCTCATTCTATTTAAGATTTTGTAGAACCTTATGGGATCATTATTTAAAACAAAACCGTTTCGAAATGAATAATTTTAATGCATTTGATACTATACGCCAGAATAAAACACATGTTAAAGATTTAAATTCTGTATTTTAAACATATGCTGAGGTAGATATCTGGAAACTGTAAAATAACACTACAAATAGTCAGTTAGATGCTGGACGAGGGAAATATAAAATATTACAATGTTGACAAACATTGTCTAAACTTTGACTAACAATTTAGTACATATTACAATCTATGTAGACTAATTATTTATTCTGTACCGTTAATTGGTTAATTAAATTTCATATAATGTAAAATTCACAACCTAGTCAGCCAGTATAATTTAATATTATTTTTATCCAATGTTCCGGAACTAAATTATTGGGTGGAGTAACTACCTAATTGGCACGCGTATGAATATTTTCTTCTAACCCTTTGTAGCAGCCCAACTATGTGACCGAGCAGACCTCGCGCGCTTTGTCCGTAAGTAAAAGTTATCTTTTCGTATTATTAAATTAGCCCTTTGATGCCAAAAATACAAAAATGAATGTAACGTAAAGTAAAGTTGTAAATAGTAAAGTAACGTACCCTTGAAGATCTTTTATTTGCTTGATTGAGATAGATAAAAGTTGGGGCGTCGTCCATGGCGAACACGTTGTTATAATAAGCAATTTGTATCATTAAATGGCTAATACCGTCGCGAATTTGTTTTAGGCGAGTTCACGTAGCTCACGTACCTGATGTATCTCACGTGTTGTTTGAGTAGATGGCTACCAGTTTCCCAACTCTACTCCTCTTCTAGAAATAACCGTTCTTAGACTGCAGCTTCAATGTCTCGTGCCATGACGCCGACACCCGGGTTGTGAGTCTACATATTGCGAAGGGAAGTGAAATCTTATTGTTTTATAAAGTAGAACATCGTAGGCATAATTCCAGAGAACATTGGATATTTTAGGCCCACTTAGAAGATATTCGTTGTTAGTTCTTGTGTTCTAATTGGCAGCAACGTGGCATTACATACTTTTCCTTTACCATCTAAAAGTGGTGCTTGTAAGTTTTCGTAATTAAACTGAACTTATAAGTAAACTTTGCATTTCTAGTATTTATTACTACGACCTCAGAAGTCACCACCCTCATGTGTTATCGTCCAACGGTACAATTTTAATTGATTACTCTATGGTTGACATGTTTCTAATACCCTGCTTTGAAAAATCACACTCGGGAGTTCGTCTATACCTAGAGCAAAGTTTTACCTCGTCGTGCCGAACAGTTATAACAATTATTAATGATTAACGACGATTCAACAATAAAATAGTGATGAAAAGTTTGTTACTTAGATTGTCTTTCAACTTGGAGATTAAACGGTTTCAAGTAATAAAACATCGGAAACACAGTAATTAAAAGCGGCAGCGTTCGTTCAAGTTGGTCAATCCCAATTTGTCCATTAAATCAAACTACTTAAATTGATATGAGATTGAAGCCTTCAAAAGGAATCATTTCGTTACATGGAAAACACGTGAATTAAAGTTGCGAAATAACGTCACAAGCTTAGATTGTATATGTGTACGAAACATAAGTGAGTTTAGTGTATGTTGCTACAAAATCAATTCACCTACAGGTGTATTTTATAAGTAGGACGAGGAGTGGTTGTCATCCTTCTATATTTTCAATGTTCAAATTCTTTGAGGGTTGAAGTCTCGAGGTTGACTGTATGCAGAAGATTTTCGTACAGAAGATAAAGATGATTAAAGAAGAGCAAGTTAATTATGGAGAATATTGCAATTTCTGATGTCAAAACCCCTTGGAGGTCAAGTAATAACAGGTCGGTCAGTTAGAAGAAGGTAGTATATTCACCCTGTGTCTTACTCATACCCCCTCCATGTGTCTTTGACATTTGTACTCCTAAAGAAGAAAACATTAAGGAAGTCCAAAATATCAAGGAAATTCATTTGATTTTGGGCCATCCTGAAAGGTGGTATCACGAAAATGCCCGTCTAATTTGTGAGTGCATATGTGTAAGATCCGTAGAGATCAGTTTAGTGCAACAATGCGATATCTTATCTGCACGAGTGGTTGGTGAATACGAGTACTCGGCTGCTTTGTAATGTTTTTACATTTTCAAATTACAAAGAGAGTTTACTACGTGTTTTAATAACAGATATTTTTTTAAATAACAGTTTCCAGGAAGTTTTATTATTTATAAAAAAGGGAATATAAAGAAATGTCACTAGCTGATACCCTCTAAAAGTTCTCACTAAAATGTTATAAAGGTCGAAAACAACCTATGACCCAATCAAACTAAAATCCAGGCCAGGTTATTCAATTTTGTAAGAAGTAAACGGTAAGACGTTAAGAATCTCTTTGGGAAATATTTTATTTCTTTAACAATGATTAGTATAATACTTTTATACTAAAAATTATTATTTATTTCCATAAAATATAGTGACATTTCGTACCTATCACTTTTATTCACGCCCTGGAAGTGGGATGATCACTCCATTGTACAATCTTCAGTTGTGGAGCCGGTAACTGCCCGAAAGAATAAGATGATGATGAGCTTGGATGTAATTTATTTCCCCAAGCTCTGCATGAGGCAGTTCCAATTAATCTGAAGAAGCGTGTAAGGTTCTAAACTGAGCTTGTCGGAGATTGCTGCTGAAGACTGAAGAAGATCGTTAGTCACTCTCAGGTGTTCTCTTCTGAATGGAACACTGTTTTGGATATTACTTGGCTTTGAGGTGAGCAAAGTTCAAGATTCTAAAAATATCTACTATCGTGTATTAATCATTGAATGAGTATTAAATTATGCATTACCAAGAAAATTAATTTGTGAACAGTAGATTATTACGTTTAGGGTAGGGCCGGCTGTAGGAAACTTTCGTCATTATATGAATCTTGCGACATTATAGAATTCTAATTATTATAGTGTTTATTGGGACAGCAAATTATCTATTTGAATTACAAGTTAATCAAAGTAGGGTATCTATAATGTAAACATTTCATTGCCATTTACTCTGGATTATACTCTGTGCTTTAAATCAGCTGTTTAATAAAATGTATTTCTGTTCGTAATAATGAACGATTGACGATAAATGATGTTATGAAACTCAATCAGGAAATTTATACTGTAACATTTATATTATTAAAACTGAATTGGGGCCAACCAGGCATCTGCTATTTTACGCCTCGGATTATTAAGTAACATCATAGTCTCATGAGTGAGCAATACTACAAATTCAGTGTATTATACGTTGTTTGGTATAATTTTCTTGTTCGATCTTTACAATCTATTTATACTAATCAATTTGGATAAAATTTCAAACGGCCATTCTATGTTTGATTGGTGAGGTGCGCTTGAAAAACTCTGGAGTAGAATGTCTAAGTGTTGATTCATTTATTGTCAGCGAATGTTCAATGTTCATGGTGGCTATCATAGATAGAAAAGTTATTGATTTAGTTCGCAATAGTTTGCTTGAATTCTAAATTATAAACATTCAAAACAATTGAAATGTTTTCACAAATGTTGTACATTATAGCAATTATCCTTGTTTAATATTTCTAGCATTACATTTCTGCTACCTTACCTACAATTTTTTATAAAGGAGAGGCCAATCCCCTTTTAAGCCTTATCCCGCCGTCCTCATGGGCCACTGGCCTGTGCGAGGATCTTATCAAACAGAATAAGAGGGAGAGTTGATACAGTACAAGGTCGATAGTACTAATAAAAAGTACAACGGTCACAGACAGGATTTGAACCTGCACTATTTCTAACTCAGACCCAAAGTCCAACGTCTTAGACCACTCGGCCATCGGCACTCCCAATCTTCATTGGATCTTTGTATAAAATTGAATGTTTAATTTACTTAGTTTAAAATAATGTTGAAACTGTCCTATTGTCAAGTAATTTTCAGTTCATATTGGCCTATGTGGTAATTTATATAATGTAAGGTTTACCATACTCCTAACTACCACCCATAGTATTACCTTTCTATACAACCAAATAGATATATTGTAACGCCGGTCTTTAACCAACTTCGATTTGGCACGAAGGACTTATTTACCGTTCCAGCTACGATGAGCAACCATAGAATTCTAAACAGACAGTTATCCCATTCTCGCACCTTTACAACATCGTATACGAGGTCGCGCCCTTGCTATAAACACAGGCGTCGTTGTTGTGGCCTAAGGTGGAGGTCACAACCATAGATTACAATAAGACCAATAGATAGGAAATAGGGTGCTCGCAGGTGAAGCCACTGCGGAGCGGCTAATACTCAACAATATGGCGTCGCGGGCGCGAGTCACCCTACTGAGGAGCGTCGCCTTGCACCCCCGCTCTTCACTTCGCCCTTGTCGAGCTTACTGTAGTCACCCGCTATACACTCCGCTTACTGACCATTTTGTACTTCTTATAAAGGCAATAGCTAAGAAATATTTGAAGTTGAGACTACACCATTTTTCAAAGAAATTCAATGAATCAATACACAAAACCAAACTTAGAAATTATCTCTTGAAAACAGTAACGTTCATGGGGCAATAGTTGGTTCATTGAATTTTAAACTGTTCAAGTTTTTCAATTGTATTATAGGTTTTGTCTTTTGTTGTGTTTGTCATCATGGTTGGAAATGGTCACCTAAAAACAAATCTATTTCTATATTTTCTTTCTTTTTAGCGCAATTTTAATTGAAAAAGGTCAATAAACTAACATTTATAATATATGACTTAAAACTTCCTCCTCTTCTCAACTGAGTATTACAGATTAGTTTACAATTACTTGTAAACGTACAACATTTAAGTAATTTTCCATACTTTATTATAATTAATCTATAAATCTTACTTATTGCCTTACTAATTGTATAATAAATGTTTACAGTCTTAACAAAATATTTTATTAAACCTTTATACACTTTGTTATAATATGTAAACATAAATTTTAGATATTGTGTTTTGGGATATTTTGAGCTGAAGGGTTATAAGGTTTAAAGTCATGTTTCCCTCATCTAATAATTTACCCGCATATACAAACTTTGCTCATATTATAGCATATATGCAAACAATAAATAGCAAATAAACTCTTAGTTGTACTTGTCTAGAGTATTGACTCAGATTGAATTCCTTCATTAATTATATAACTTATGTGATTTTATTTGAAGTAATTACTGTAAACAAGTACAAAATAAAGCGTGTTCTACTCACTTTTTATAATATGCTATAATGTACGATACGAGGAAACAGATGCCCTGGCATGGACCGCACGGAGCGTTGAGCTCCAACCGGTCGCGGAACTCGTAAATTAACGTCTCACAAACAATAACTTTCTGACCAAACCATAAGAGCTAATTATAAAAGAAAATATGTTCTGAAAACTTCAACTATTCAACAACATTTTCCACCGTTTTTAAACTTGCCTGACCAAAAACCGGCAAAAGTAGCAGCCGACTAACTTTTTTATGTCAAGTTTTAAAATGTAAACATAATTCTCGACTTCATTTAATTATTTAAATTGCAAAACTAAATTTTTTGAACATTTGAATGATACCACAGGCATCCATAGCTTATTGAATTCACTCACACCAAGTTTCAAAGTATTTTCTTTATTCTAAGTAGGGTAGATCACGAGTTGATTGAAACGGAAACGGGAGAACTGAATTTTTACACTAATCGGAGCGCAGTTTTGAGTTTCTATCCCACGAGAACATGGCGGACCTGGCTTCACCTGCCCCAATGTTGGCAAGATAGGCATAGCCCATCTATTTGGTCTTATTGTAATCTATGGTCACATATTTTTTGATTTATTAGGAAAAGGAGAGGCCAATCCCCTTATTTGATGGCGCTATCATACGACCATATTGGAAATTGTTTGGCAGTAGGCTGCAACTGGGGACATTAAAGATGGCCATAGCAGCTGGCGACAAAGGCTGATAAACTAATTCTGTGGGAAACACGCCTACCTTAAAAATCTTATTAGTTCATAGTGCGTGAGGGAACTAACTTTTTTACTGATCTAGAATAATTTCTATTATGACAATGTATCCGTCTATCTGTCTACTTTAAATTTGGCAACCCATAAATCTAAAACGGTTTAAGTTTAGTGTTGAAATTCAGGATGGATATTGATCTTACAATAACTTAACTAACAGCCGAAACTGAAACAAACGCTGTTCAACGGTTTGGAAACGGTGGCCTTTTAAAAATTTCCACATTAATGCATCATAACTTTATGCAAGAACAAAATATTTTCATTGGACAGAAACTTGTGAGGTTGAGTGGTAGAGAGGGCTAAATAGCCCTAACTCCGCCTCTTGAATAAAGGCATATTTCATTTTCATTTTCATTTCATTTTAAACTAGCATTTGAACAAAAAAACGCCAGGTGTCACATGTTTTGGATTAGATAAGAAATAACGGAGCTAATGCATTTTAATTACTACGGTTGTGCAGGCACGCTTAAAGCAATATACATACGATTTACCTTTATTTGAACAGTGAACAGACATGTACAGTCATTTCTTATATGATCCCATCAAATACACGTTATGTCATTTTATGAATTACTTTATTATGAGTTTTTAAAACTTTTACGATCAGTCATTTCTGGAGTATAATTCAACAGATGATTTATCGGCTATTGTTTAAAGATTAAAACAAGACTGATTGGGAATATTTTATGAAAACAAACCAAAAGTGGTACATGGGGGGATTCCACATATTACGAAACCTACAAAATAGATATCAATGGCCGAAAATACCTATTCATGTTCATATTTATATCTTTACAACAAATAAATATGTTAAAAAGAAGTCTTATGGAAATAAATTGGATCCGAATCTGCAAACTAAAAAATGTAATTAACATTAATTTTAGGTATACAAGAAGAGATAATTTGACCTATAGAGACAACACTTAGCACTAAGATAGATTTAAAATAACATCTTAAACCAAGTCATATAGACCAATTTAGGTAATACATTATACTTCCCATAATTTGAGGCAACTGGTTTTAAAAGCTTAAAAGAGGACAGTTTACCATTTAGAAGAAAGTGACACTGTTCAAGGGTAAGTCTGTTAGGAATCGAACACTCACCTCAACAGGATGAAATGTATCATAAAAGAGCCAGAGTTGATTAATGATTTATGATTAAAGCTTAGAAATAAATACGATTTTATTGTAAAGCATGAAAATACATGAAATTAATAATCTTTTTATGTTGCTCAACCTGGGTGATGCTGCTGTAGAGGCACTGATTCGTTTGCGATACCAATAAATTATGTAGAAGTCTGTTAACAGGAAATAATTCGGAAATATTGTGTACATAAGAATTATTATTCTTGAATGTGGTTTGGTGGTGTTGTTGGATTGTTTTCATCCATCTAACAGTAAATTTGGTGGTTAAGCGGTGCCTTAACTAAATAAAGATAGGTTAGGTATATATATATTTATGATTTCCATAAGATGAATTTTGTACACTCTTAAATCATTCTTTTGTAAATTTTAATGTAAAACCATACTATATAAATTTAAGTCAAGAAAAGACTGATTTATGGACTCTTGCCCTTACACAGTCCATATGGGGACCAGTCTATATGGGGAATGTTTTATTTGAAGTTATGGAAATGTACTGTATATGTTATTGTTTTGTGTATGTGAATAAAATTGTGAATTTGAATTTGAATGACGAGGAAATTAAATCAATCTTTTTATGACTACAAAGGTAAATAAAAACCCGTGATTTACAAAAGTTTCTTGTGCATTTATAGGCGAATCTGGTTGAGGCAGCTAAATGTCTAGATTTACAAACATGCCAGTAAACATTACGCCGCGTAGGACACGGGATTTATGGATTGCGCCACACAGACATTTGATACTAAAACTGCTCAAAAAGAACCAAACATACTTGATTTACATTAATCACCTTAAATGAAAATCATACTGTAAATTTAAAAGCTTGTATATTCAAAAATAAATTGTTGCAAAAATAGAAGATAAATAACTCGTAAGTGTTTGGTGTATTACATCAAGCATATGCAATTTAAGCTTTTAAAAAAGACGAAAATGTGTCGGCTGTATATTTAGGAACAAGGACACAGGTTTTAGCATACATAAATTATTTTTTCCTATTTCGACCACATTTTATGCCACATGATGATGTCACAGACTCTATGTCACTAGACTTTGTAGCTGTTGCTGAAAACTACAATATCGTTAGTGTGCACATAGAGGCTGCTAAATCTCATTTAAATTAATGAAGTTAAAAGTATGGATGGATCCTGCTCAACCTTCAATGGACAAAGATAGATGAATGAAACTCAAGAAACAAAAGCGAACCATTTCCCAAAATGGGCTTTTTTGGTGGGGGGGGGGGTTAGTTTACAATTTTGAAATGTTAAGTTACAGTAGAACTAGTAATTACAATTAAATTAAGCAATAAAACGAACAAAACTTACTAACCTGTGTTTTTTATCAGATATTCAAACTGCTGTGCCAGGACAGTTTGACAATGTTCAAGCTTGTAGTTAGAAACTTGCTGAGAAACAGGCTGTATGGATTCACGCGGGACTTTATGAATTTCCACTACTATTCTGTCCCTAAGGTTATTAAAACACTGAAGGATCGTTTTATACACGATGTTTTTAATGTGACACCACACAAAGAAGTCAAGTGGAGATAGATCTGGCGATCTTGGTTTCATCTTCTGCTTATCCAGTGATTTGAAAAATATTGTGTAAATACTCGTGGACTTGAATATGATACTGGACTTTTATGAGATAAGAGAGGCCTGCCCTGCATCAGGTAATAACTGTAAAACAAGTTTGAGTTTGTAAGGAAAATAGTTGTCTATTGAAGTTATTTACTTTCTGAATGTAGATTTTCATATTTTGCTTCAAATGATTTTTAATTAATTTCAATGATATGTCATTTTGTTCTGGGTTGAGATAAAAGCTCCAGTTTCCACTGTTCTTCTTTTTTCATCAAGACCTTTCAAATGAGGTGTCACTTAATGGGTCTTTGAATTTAAAAGTTTGAGTTGCCCTCCCAAAATCCCATAATTGTAACAGTGACTAAAAAGTTAACTTCTATTTCCTAGAGAGGTGTCTTGAGTTCCATTCCTCCATCTTTATCCATAAAAACTAAATAGAGTGTATCCATACTTTTAACTCACATGTAATCGTATACGTGCATCCAAAAGAATTTATGGTTTTACAAAGAAAAAGAAAAAATCTCAATCGTTTGAATATCTAAGATAAATAGACTTCACAATAAAACTAGTCGTTGTGAGACGGTTCTGCGCTGCGATTTAGGTGTACAGGTACTTACACATATTAATATCAGAGCTACAGGTGCTACTCGGTGTCAGTTAATTGTTCACCAATATTACATGAGTCAAGTGATTTGATAAGGGTGTAAAGTTGTTAATGTCTTCTCGTATTCCTTCATTGACATTCGTAATGCCAGTGTAAAAGACTACTAAAAAAAATTAAAATTCGAATTTTACACCGCATTTTCTTCAAGAATAAAGCAATTATCATATTAGTTTAAAATAAAAAATATAAAACAGTTTTCCGTATAATACCGCACATGCAAGAGAAATAAATGCAACACACATAAGAGAAATTAGCTGCAACATGATAGAGTAGCCATCAATAAAACTTTGACGTCTCTCTTGGTCGGAAGTTAAGTTGTAACTTGTAACTCCTACTGAGAGAGAGAGAGCGATTATTGCGATTGCTACTTACCCTCTTGCCCTCACCCTCAGATATGTATTGATCTAGCTGATGTGGTCGCTGCACCACACAGAAACCTGGAACAAGAGACACTCACTTACTACCTTTGTAACATGACAATTTGTTCTAAATTTAGATGAGGAACAGTTTTGTTACTTAGTGCGTATAACGGCACATTACTCACGCCTTGTATTACTCACTACACACACGCGCACGATATTTAATATCGCCTGAGACTGTGAATAGATGATGACGTAGTGATTAATTATTGCACCTTTCGTTGTCTAGTCTATATAATCTTTAGAACAAAATTAACTTTTGTGGTGTTCATAATCTGATACAAATATTAAGAACAAATTGTGCTAATCAATAGATAAACTCTACTACAAAATTAGTACGTTTATAAACATGTATACATACTCACATATACCTATTTTTTATACACGGATATTACAGAAGTGTAAACACAGGAATATTAGATAATACATTGGAATGTATGAATTCCATAAAACAACTTGATATAGGGATTTACAATTTCCTGGGTAATTTTACCGTTCCAAATTTAAAGAAACCATTTCATTATCGTGACAAGGTATTGTGTCAATCTAAAAAGAAGGGTGGTAAGCGCACAATAAGCAGTATCATGTATTTTACATGACAATTTCAATAAATGACAAATAGTTCAAAAGCATTTCATCTACATTGTTTGCCGTTTGCCATTTCGATAAAAACAAGTGTTAATTAGTTCTTAATTATTATTGAAAATATGTACGTACACCACCCAAACCCACCAACATGAAATTTAAAAACCTAATTGCTGTACGTGTGTGTGTGTGTAGTTATATATTATCTGTCATTTGATATGTGTGGTTTCATCACATCAAATACTTAGTCGTATAAAAATTTTAAAATAAAAAAAACTGATTTAATAACATATATTAAATACAACTGCATGTGATTGGCAGCTTTGTATGTGAATTACTGACAAATAATTACATTTTTACGATTCTTTATCAACCAGCCTGTTCAGCTAAATTACTGGATTAAAAACATCAAAAAGTAGTATTTTTTTATCTAAACGGTTTTACTCTTGAAAACTCCGGATTCAGTGAAACATATCGCTTATCGTCATATAATACTATTGTGATACTGTATAACCAGAAAGTTACATAGTCACAGAAACAGCAAGAAACCAATACTAAAATTAATAATAATAACAATTACTTCATTTACAATAACGGAAACAATGGCAAAAGACAAAATGGCAATCTTTTGTAAATTAGCTGATCAATTTTTCCAGCAATTGTGATAAGCGAAACAGTAAAAGCAGCTACGAAACAAAATTAAAACATTGTATGGACATAATAAATACTAAAAGATATTGAAAATCAGTCCAGTCTGCAATAAAAAAAACTTAGTCCTCCTCTATGTAGCGTGTAATATTTATAATTAGTCAAGTAAAAAACAAAAGAAAAAAAAAAAAATCGTAACTACTATACAAACGTGTATGTGTATGTCTTTAAATAAATACAACATATTTAAATTAAAGAATACAACGAATTTAAATAACAACATATACATATTAACGCGTCTTTAAAATCAGAAATAAATGCTTTATGTTGATAAAGTGAATAAAAGAAACATTATTTGATTTGACAGAATTACTATTACTAAATGTACGGTCTCATCGCGCCGAAACATTGGAATTAATTAATTAACATTCCATTACACAAGTAACAACTCGAGACATCTCGGCATCAGTGTGGAGAGCCATCCTCCATCGCAATATTGCAAGCCAGTAATGCACATCGGTCTATACAACTGAGTGGAGAAAGGCGGAGCCTTATCGTGATTGGCTGGCGCTCAACCAATTAGCGATTAATATGGTTTATCTATCACAGATTGCCACATTTTCCTTAATCTGAAGCTGTCATGTTTAAGGAAGTTATTTTCTTTATTAATTATTAGAGGTCATTGCTAAGGATTATTCGCAAGCACTTTTGTGTTGTCAAATTTTACTGCACGTTTTGAAACTGTCCACGTGATGTTTTGGTGACATAATTTATTCAATAACTCGTGTTAGTATTAAAATATTTTAAGACGGATCCACAAGCACGTGTGATTTCATCGACTCCAGACGTGTAACCTTTTCCTTTACCGGACCGCTTATTCAAATCGTGAGCGTTTAAAATCGCTAGTTTATATATTTGTAATATCCTAAGTATTTATTAGTAGTAACTCTGTTGTGAGTAGGCTAGTTTTTACGCTCAAAAATTTTCTTTGGATATAAATGACACATTATGATTTTCGTGATTTGATTTGTTTTTTTTTAAATTAATTTACGTTGCGTAGTGTACTAACTTTCTTTTTAGTAGTATCTTTTGTGATTCCAGATACAAATAGAAGACATCAGATTATAAAAAAAGCTGGCAGTCTGTGATAAAGACGCTATATTGATTGCTGAATGGTTGAGCCTTAGGCATTCACAACACAGCTCCGCCCTTTGTTATGCATGCGAACGTGCATTACTGATCTTGCCAGTTTTGGGTTAATATATGTGGACTCCTTCATCCAGACTGAAGTATTTCTAGACTTTAATTTTTCTCAATACTTGCAAGTTATCTAACTAACTAACAAGTTATAACTAAGGTTTTTTTTAGTTTTACATAATAGTTTGGGTTTACTTGCCTTTGAAACAATTTAAAATGTTAAGGGCCATATTGTGACGGATAAAAAGACAAATTATTTTATGAAAGTAATACAAAAAATAGATAAAAATATATAATTTGCTTCATAGTCATTGTTAGTAATCATTTTGAAAATGTAAGCCAATCACTAGTTACTATCCTGTAATACGCAATATAAATATTAATGACTGCCATTTCGGATTTTGTTATAAACGACGAAAATCATCGCATTTTGCTATACAAATATTTACACTTACACTTGTGTGATTTATTTTTATCGTAAAACGCCTCAAAGTGGCTTTAATACGTAACTCCATTTAATCTATTGTAATTTTGTAATAATTACGAGAATTAAAAATGTTGCTTCCTTTAAAACAATTTTACTGACCCCACGTTATTAGCTGGATAGAAATTACTACCACGTAGTAACTTGTTCAATATAACGATTCCTTCCTTGTTTTAGTTCCTCTCAAACCATGGTTTGACGGAAGTTGACACTGATTCTGACTACTATGTGCAAAAATCCAAGCAAATTCTATAAGTGGACATTATGACTTACGTGGAGGCAGAGTGGTCTCTGTGGTCATGTACTGTGTAGTGGTCTCCACAGTTGTTGTTTGTGTGGTGGTCATCGTGGTGCTGGAGGTGGTCGTGGCCACCGTTGTCGTGGTCGTGGTCGTCGTGGTGGTCGGTGTGGTGGGTGGCCTCGTCAGAGGGGTCGTCGTCGTAGGAGGAGTGGTGGAGGTGGTCGTAGACAGCATGGTGGTCTGCGTGGTCCTCGGGGTGGTCCGGGTGGTGGTGGAGGTGGTGGTGGGAGCAGGGGTGGTAGTGGTGGTCGTTGTCACCGCCAAACCGACCGCGGTGGTTGGGGCGGAATAGCTGTGTTGCTTCATTTTCTTCGTGTGAAATTCTCGCTGAGAGTCAACTGTAAATACAAATTCGATAAAACAATTACAGATAGCAAATTACTAATCTTTGTGAACGAAACACGAATTGCTTTGCCGTACTGTGCTTGTTACATCTGACACATGACTTGGTTGTTGGTCACATACTGGGAAACTCCAATGAGGTCTGAAAAACTTTCAGTTAGACAATACAATTTTTCAGAAATAAGTAACGAACTTGTACAGGGAAATAAACTTTGTGCTTGTGATACTTTCTATAGTGTTAAAACGTGTTGTAGGTCCAATTTCAATAAAAATGAGGAAAGAAAATATCACGGAAAGTTGAGTTTATGATATTGTCCACAATATCGTTTATACAACACGTTTACATTTCATTTTTAATTGCTAACTTATTTAAAACTATTTTAAGTGCTTAACTTAGCAAAATTGCCCTTATATGATGTCAAAATTTGTCTTTTTTTCAGGTATACTTTAAAATTTACTTTTAGTTTTTAATATATTTGCTGTTTATTTAAAAAAATATTACATACTAAGATACAATATTATTTTGCTTGTTATATTACTTTTTCCCTGTACTTTACTGTCTCAATGTATGAGCATACTTTATTTTATTTTAGGTTGAATACCAGAAACAATTGAATTAATTAAATTTAATAGAATTATTTTACCTGGTTTTATAAAATGGCGGCAATTAAACCTTTTTGGCACACTAACAAATTTAAATTGAAATACTGAACACATTTAGACAAACTACCAGTAGCGGTTTAGACCCTCTGATGGGGCATTCATTATACACTGCCTAATCAATAATGTTTAAATTAAAAATTATGCTACAGTTATTGATCAATTTTTGGATTATTCTGGTAGTTGAATAATACACACTATCTTTAAATAAAATAAACATGTTTAACAAGTAATACAAGAATCTGGCAAGTTACATTCTCGGTTCCGTGTGTCATATATATATGAAGACCAGCAAAATATTGTAAGGAAATATTAGTTATCTATACTATTATATAATAATCTACTGGTGTCTGTCTGTGAGTTAATCAATCACGTAAAAACTACTGGGCCAATCGTATTGAAGTGTTACTTGGACATTTTTAGGGCCTCTAGTTAACATATAGGCCTATTTTTATTTCGAAAATCACACCGGGCTACGCCCCACTGGTCTCTAAAGTTGTATTACAGCAAACAAATATTATTAATTGAAAAAGCTTGTTAAATGTAATCAAGTGTTCTGTGTAAACATTGTTTTACGACAGCACAATCGCGTTTAATTAATTAAACTATTATTATAAAGTTATAGGTTTGAAAGCACAGAGTAAGTTAGTTAGTAACAATTTACTTCTTTTTCAACTTTTTCTGCCATCCGTTTTTAAGCACAGAGTAAGAAAATATCCAGATAAGAAAATTAAAAAATTTAGAAAAATGTACTTTTATCTGTAAATGTTTAACAAATATTAAGTATGCAGTGCTCGGTTAATACTGTAATGCAGGTGTCAAGTACGTAACTATCCAACTTTTACTATAAACTTACAGACTGTTTCGTTAGGCGATTTTATTATTAAATATATTCGCTAAGATATTTTAATCCCTTCTCTATAACAATATTTTTTATAATGTAAAATCTTAAATTTCTCCCCAGCAAAATGGTTTACTTCCCTGTAAATCAACAGTCTGCAATCTAATGGAATTTTCTTTTGACGTAGCATCTGAATTGGATACTGGTGGTAGGGTTGATGTAGTGTATACAGATTTTTCTAAGGCGTTTGACAAAGTAGATTACGATATTGTGGTAAGTAAATTATCTTGTTTTAATTTATCCCGTCGTTTATCAGTTTATTGAGACTTATTTAAAGCTTCGCAGTCAAGTTTGTTATGGTCTACCATTATGTCTAAAAAGTACATTAGCACTTCAGGTGTTCCTTAGGGATCTGACTTAGGCCCATTACTATTCTTAATATATATTAATGATCTTCATAACTATTTAACACGGTCTAAATGCCTTTTGATTTGAAACTATATAGAAAAATTCGAGACAATAACGACGTTGCTGAACAGCAATCAACGCTAAATCTACTTAGCCTTTTGTGCTTAGACAACAACTTATTTTTAAATGTAAAGAAATGTTCTGCGATGACATATACTAGGAATTTTGTTTTACTGTACCAGAATACTCTATTAATGGCTCCAAGCTACAAATTAGTGATTCATGTTAAAGATCTTGGCGTAATATTTGACTCGGCTTTTACGTTTGGTAATCCCCTTAATTTTATCATAAATGGATGCCATAGTTTGTAATTAGAAACACAAAGTTTTTCCATTCAATTAATTCTATCATTAAACTATATAATGCATTCGGAAGCAGTAGACTGGAATACTGTGCAATAATTTAGAGCCCTTTTTCATTACACAGCATTGCTTCTCTGGAGCTAATTCAAAACAAGTTTTTAAGGTATTTATATTTTAAAAGATTTAATTTTTCTTGTGAGCGAAACCTGTCAACAGGTGTCTTGAGAAGTATTTTTTTCTTTTGAAACTCTGCTAACAAGAAGAGACCGATGTATTATTTTATACATTTTACATAACTTAGTTGATAGCTCTTTTTTAGTTGGAAAGGTTTTTTTTGCATGTTCCAAGAAGTAATCTGAGACCCTCCTTAGTTGTTTTACACCATGATGTAATACAGTGCAGTTTTATAACTTTTCATTTTTAAAGGTATTAGGTTGTTAAAAATGTGTAAAAATGAATTGGATATATTTAATAATAATTTTAATTCATTCGTAAATAAGCTAAATATAATTTTTTAAACTTAAGGTAGTAACCGAGTTTTGTTGAAATTTTTTTAATTATTATTATGTCAATACATAATACAATTATTATATTTTTTATTTTTTCTCGTGCTGTAATTGAAACAGTTGATTTTTACTCAGCCTAATATTGATTTTGTAATTGAGTATTTTCGTATACGTACTTATATATTATATTTCTAATTATTATTATTAACTTGTATTGTCAATATAGCTGTTTTGGGATAATATATGATATATACCGTATATATAATCCGTGAAATAAGGCAAAATAAAGATATGGCACAACAATACTCAGAGCGGAATAAATTACAATGGCCATGAAAATTTACTTTTTGACCTATTTTCTTGGTCCTAAAGACAAGATAAACTCAGCATTGGTGTGAGAAATATAAGCATGTAGACTCAAAAGTGTTCATACAAGTGCAAAGCCTAGGAAATTGCGTTCGAAGCCGCGGGTAGTTCCTAATAGTTTATAAAGATGAATCTGGGTGAGTAGTGACAGAAGGTCACCACAAGGTCAATTGTCGGTAGGTGTTCAGTGTCCGTGTTCTGCTCGTTATAGCAATTAGTGGAGACAAAGACAGCAATTACGTCGTTGTCCTCAGGGTTTTGGCGTTCGCAAGTTTCAGGGCTGGCTTCTTAATCAATGCTGGCGCAATTTCACTAACAAATTTTGAGACTAGCCGAACTTCAGAAAATCAGATTTAGTAGACGATAATTAAATTTCATAAATCCTGAAATCACTTAACATCAGTATTAGGTAAAATCTTCACATTGTCACAGACCATGATTCAAAATTGCCTTATTTTTTAAATGTACTGAACTTCTTAATCGTACACTTCTTAGAAGATTCAGTATAGACTTCTGCGACACAATACAATCTTACTACTAACGTAGTACTTTATAGTATTACATTGGCACAGAATTTTGCACACATACGCCTTGAAAAAAAAAAAAAATGAAATCTAGCGCCAATTTTAAGAATTGTCCAATTCACATTTTGTAAACGTCTAACTTTTTTGTACGCTGGGACGCAATACAAAAACATATAACTAACTTAGCTCAGTTATGTATGGACAATACAAAAAGGCTATATACAATACAATATGTATAGCCTATATATATATATATATATTATCAATAAATATATAGGATAATTGCGTTAGTGAGCTAACGATTTTAATGGACGAGTTTAATGGTTGTCATTTCCTGATGATAAGTAAATTGAAATCTTTTTGTTCCCAAATGAACCTTAAAGAAGACAATTAAAAGATTAAGAAATTTTATACTACTCAACATTTAATCCCTACAATTATTTCAGAAATCTGTATAAAACATGGCGCTGGCATTGCAGAATTTAATGTGATATAAATTCTATTCCTGGAAGAAATTATAATAATTTGATACAAATGAAGTATTATTTATTCTGTAGCTCGTAATAATTCCAGAATTTTTCTCTCAGTGGCATGCGCTGACTTTTCAGATGATCATGAGTGTGTGCTCTACATAAGTGTAAAGTGACAAAAATCATACCATACTTATGTGAGAAGGCGAGAGGTATATACCTCAGTTATATTCTCCATTTCTCCATTTAATATTGAGTTAAAAATGATATTGTGCACAAATTTAATCCGAATACTTTTTATTCTTATATTCAAAACATTTAACAATTTTTAAAACATCCAGTTTAGGTAGCGGCACAAGGTAAGTTGACCATCAACACGTATTCAGTTATCCCAATGTTTCAGCACGAATATACAAAATCAAAGTGTAGGCAAAAATTTTAAACTGAGAGATCTACTACAGTTTAAAATATAGCGAAAGCATTATGTAGATTTTAAGTTCCAAAATATTTTCATTAAAAGAACAACTTAATTAAAAAAATAATGAAGTACCTTTTAAATAGGTTTCAGTTTATCACTGTTCTAAAATAAATGCAGTATAATTAATTATCTATAATTAGTAGCAGGCTTCTTCATCAAGTTATTTCCGTCGATGTTATTCATAAAGTTCAACTTCGAACTTCGAGATGTACAGGGTCGAGCAGTAAATTGCTTATCTTACTCTTGAAACTTTACCCAATGTGATCCATATTTATCTAAAATCCATATGTATATTATTATACTATGGAATTATTTTTAGTTATTGTACTGCAATAGTATTTAATATAAATGTGTTAATTTAATTTTTAGGATATTAAGCGGTAGAAGATACTAACTAACGTCCTAACTTTACGTCTAATAAAACAATGTTAATTTTGTCACTGGAGTATTAAACCCTAAAACCTGACCAAAATATATGCTTAATGTTTATGCATAATCGGTAAACATTTAAAATTATATGATTTTCATGCGTGCCAGTTCCAAACATAGTGTTCAGGTAAAAATTAAAATTAAAAATGATAACCATGATTTTTGATGTCAAAATGTCTTAACTGTATGAGATTATTTTAAACTAACGCACATGCGCTCTTGTGTTTTTGTCTGGTAGATATTCTTTTACCAATAAACTATTTGAATCCATTTTGTTATCAGGTCTACAGAAACACGACTGACTACAAGGAATTATTATATATTAAGTTATAATTAAGTTGATTTATAACAATAATAATATGAAAGGAAGGTTTTCATATATATGTATGGTTATGTTATGAACTCCACATTATAGGGTTATCTTTATGTTAGAATAATAAATCGTAAACTAAAACCCTTTTAAATTTCTTTTATTTCAGACACGTGTTTCGGTATAAACCATCTTCAGTGTGAACATTAACCTCTAATTAAATAATAAACAAAACAAATAAATATACACCTGTCGACTATTTAAACAGATGTTAAACTTATATGACACAGTTGTAATTTTGATTAAGATTCTGTGTTTAATATTTTTTCAAAGATAGGATTTGTTTTATTTTTTTAAATTGCTATTTAATATGTTGTGAGGATCTTTGTTATAATTTAGATAAATATGTAATTCTTCTTTCGTGTTTAATTTTTCCCCTTTCCTTTCGATATCCAAAATTTCCATGTTATTTACAATATTTTTGTAGTTATGTCCAGTTTCTAATAAATGTTCAGCGAAATTTGATTTTATTGTAGACATGTTATTTGTTTTCAAAGCTTGTATATGTTCTTTAAACCTTTTATTAAAATTTCTGCCAGTTTGTCCAATATAATAGCTTTCACAGTCACTACAGTTAATTTTGTATACTCCACATTGTTTGTATAAATCTTGTTTGTCATCTTTTTGGCTTACTTTGTTTTCAATTAGTTTAAACGTGTTATTTCTTGTTTTGTAACTGATGGAAAATTTTGAATTTTGAAAGGTTTTTCGAACAGCTTTGTTGATTTTAGTATTGAAAGGCACACATATATATTTCTGAATTTCATTATTATTAGGATTAGGCCGTATTGTGTTGGTTTTATTGATTTTTCTTGTTTTCTTCTGAATCATTTTGTCTACAATATGGGGTTGATATCCATTTTTGACAGCTAGATATTTTATGATTTTCAATTCTTTAGTTTTATTTTCATCACTCATTGGTATATTTAACATTCTGTTTATCATTGAGTGAAATGCTGCTAATTTGTGTTTCCATGGATGGTTAGAGGTTGATGGTATTAGAAGATCTGTTTGGGTTGTTTTTCTATAAATTTCAAATGAGTGGTTTCCATTAAGGGTTTTAGTTTACGATTTATTATTCTAATATGTATGGTTGTATTTTCGTTAAGTAATAAGTCATAGAAATGTAAATTACTTCTATTATACTTCAAAAAGGTAAACTAGTATTTTCTTTAATAAACGATGTGAACATTTTAATGATGTATGTGAACTATGAGTTAAAACTCCTTAGTTAACTATGTTTCGATCTGATTATGAAACTAATCAAAATTAGTATGTTACATTTTTGAAACTATATTGTTAACATTCTTGAAGCTCTTTTCTTATTGGAAATTATATATTAATTTAAACAAACTCTCCAATAATATAAGTTTTTTATTTTTGTGAGGCCTTTCGTACTCAATGAGAACATCTTCGGACCCACACAACTGAATAAAAGTAAAAATAACATAAAGAATTTTGTACTAAATAAAAACATATGTCGTTATTGAAAGAAATTCGAGTACAAATTTATATCAAATCAAAAATAAAGAACCTGAAAGATGGATATCTGTTTCCTACAACAATCTATCTACAGATATTACTAAAAGTTTTAAGAAAAATGCCAATATTAATGTATCTACAAATTCCAAAATTAAATTAAAGAATATATTAGGATATCCCAAGAATAAAGTTAATGAAGAAGAAAAATCTGGAATTTATCAAATTAATTGTAACAATTGTGATTTAAAATACATTGGCCAAACAAAAAGAAAGTTAAAACAGAGAGCTAAGGAACATAGGGCATGTTTAAAATACCAACAAGAAGAAAGATCAGCCATGGCAAAACATGCACTTCAAACTGGACACTCTTTTTCAAACGCAAAATTATTAAAAGAAGTACAAAATAAAATCCTTGATGTATATGAAACAATTTTTATAAAGAAGAACCAAAATAATCTAGTAAACAACGAACCTCGGCCTTTTCAAAATTCACCGTTACTTCATTTGATCTAACTAAATATCAACTTTATTTTTTATATATACCATATAACATACTGTCCTGTCATAGAATATTATCTCTTTGTATTTTGTAATGAGATATGTTTTTATTTAGTACAACATTGTTTATGTTATTATTACTTTTATTCAGTTATGTGGGTCCGAAGATGTATTGAGTACGAAAGGCCTCACAAAAATAAAAACTTATATTATTGGAGAGTTTGTTTAAATTAATATATATTGTTAACTTTACTATTTTTCTTTCTTAAACGTACTCTGTCTGAAAAGCCTGTGACTTTTAATTAAAAAGGTAAATCAACAAAATCATACTTAATTACTTAAAATATTTTGTTATATATAGCTAAAAATAGTCTCATAGCCAGTATGTTCCATATTATTGTTCTTAGGTATTAATACAACCATGTCAAGAGGGTTTGTTATATTTGAATAAACCTTATTTACTCATATCTTTGCAGAAACACATTATATTATAACATTTAATACACATGATTCAATAGAATATGTTACTTTTGTAATTGCTTAATACAAAATAGTTGTTAACTTACAACTGTTTTTGTTGTAGAAGTAGTAACAGTACACAGTTTTGGTAAAGATCCTTTAAAATCAATTACATGAACATAAACAGCTTACATGGTTATCACTACTCAACTGGGATTACGTTGGAAGACAAAACTGTAGTTGCCACTTTACGTGTGTTGACTGTAGTTACTAAACTACACCAACACAGAGGGCTGTATAAAAATTATTTTATTGAATGTAAACTGTATTTTTAGTGTAGAAATCTAGAATGTTTAAAGTCAACTTGAACTAAACAACAAAATATAAAACCTTTAATTTATCCCATTTGAAATACATACATTTTAAAATAATAGGACATGTAACATTGAAAACGTATACATAAATTAAGATTAACTAATTATGTTACTGCTTGTTTAACCTGGTGAATCTAAAAAAAAAACGTTATTATGCATTTTTATGTATATTAAATTAATGAAATAAATGAGTATACGTACTTCAGTAAATATTTAGAAGAGGAACCTTATGAAACACTCATAATAAAAAACATAAACAAAAAAGTCAGTTTTGTGATTTTGTTTAGAAAATGAGGTCAATAAATATAATTACTTAAATTAATCACATTAGTAAATTTCGAGAAATAAATTCAGGTCGAAAGAGTACAACGTATTTTTTAAAGACAATACGTTTTTCCAACACATAAAGATTAAATGCTTGAAACCTTATTTCTTTTACTTTATATGAACTGAATAAGCTGTTAGTTATAAAGTGACCTATTTGTACGAAGCAAAGTTGTAATTTAAATAAAAGCCGAATCCGAGGAAAGCATCCGATTCATCTTGGGCGAAGGTCGACCTTTTCGGTGGGAACTAATTGACATTATTTGGGAATACAATTTGTTCTCATCGACAGATTGCGAGGTGTGGTGTTGGGCCGAGAGATGGGTCTAAGCCCCAGTGACTAACAGCGAGTACGTGAGGCCATGTGACTAATACCCCATTTCCACAGAGAATAAATTACTGCACAAGGCTTTCTGATAATTGCCACAGTATGCAGCGAAGGTGAAGCACCGCCTTCAAAGAGAGTACACTGTGAGTGACTGAGTTAACTTGTGTTACTTTGAGTTAACTTTCTATAGCTCGAGTTAACTTAGTTAGTGGGAGCAAGGAAAGAGAGAAACGACTCGGTTGCCAAGTCGATTTTACCGAGCCATTTGCCTTAGCCGATTTTAACGAACTCATTGAAACTGAATTGGAATGCCGATCACTTATTCCAAATAAGATTCAAAATAATACATCAAAATCAATTTCAAAAGAGGATAAATGGCCGCTATTACCTAAATCGAGGATAAGGCAATAAATTACGTTAAGCATGAGTTGAGAAGATCTATCCTCCTCACAATTGACTCAGTAAATTTCAAAGAAGGTCGACATACGCTGTCACCAACGCCCATAAAATATTGTAAATTTAAAATGCTTACTAGTAAAATTAAGAATAATTTATAGACTCGGTTAATCGACAAATCTGAGGAAAGCGCTGCGCACGGAAGCCCACAACTAGTAGTTGAATGTATAGTTCCACTGTAAAGACTTCTTTACTAGATGTGTTTATTAAGGACAGAAGCTATTTTAATCGTACCTTTTTTCAGTCCGTCTACGTGATTACTCTTGATACAAAGGTCTGAGATACTAGAAACTTGTAACATAGGTTGTTGTTGGTCCAAGGAAGACCTTTATTTCTTTTAGGGACAACAAGTCTTTTTGGGAGTGCCGATGGCCGAGCGGTCTTGAGTCTGAGAGATAGCGCAGGTTCGAATACTGTCTGTGACCGTTGCACTTTTTATCAGTACCACCGACCTTGCACTGTATCGACTCTCCCCCTTATTCTGTTTGATAAGACCCTCGCACAGGCCAGTGGCTCATGAGGACGGGCATAATAAGGCATACAAGGAGATCGTATGCCTCCTTCTTTTTTTTTCTTTTTTTTTTAAAAAAAGAAAAAAGTAAAATACCAGCCTGTCAATCTGCCTGCCTGTGTGGTAATTCTTGATAGAAAGATCATATAGCCTTGAAACTTGGTATATAGCTTCCTCTTAGGCCACGAATAAAATCTATTGATTTTGGGATTAAAAGGTCAATTGGCAGTCCGTATATCTGTTTGTCCCTCCGGTTTCCCGCAGTCTTAATAGAAAAGTAGTAGAGACTTCAACCACGGAACATATGATCTATTATATGACTATATAGGATAAAACAATAAAGGACGTTCCGTACGTCTATCTTTCGGTTGTACAATACCACTTCTGTTAATTTCTGTTGGGTCCGTAGATTCTCCGTTGAATCAGTTTATTGGTTTTCCATTTCTGAGATATTTTCCAATTTTCTCCCACGACGCGCGCAAAATATTTCTTAAATGATGGCTACTTAAATGTAAGTTCAATTTTACCTGAAGATGTTATGGATGTGTTATCGTGATGGGTATGGACTAGCCAATCTGTCTTACAATTACAGTACTTTTGTCCTACATCGAGGCTTAGGTTTGATATCCAACACATACACTTTTATAGGACACAAGTTGTAAAATTCCAAAACGTGCGTTTTTATGAAGCTAAACATTTTGCTGAAGCAAAATCAGGCAACACCAGAAGAGCATAATAGAAATTGAATGAAAGTTTAATTTTTAAACTAAAACTTAGGTCATATTTTAAACTTAAAGTCTAGATAAACTTACCGACACAGGGATTGAACCAGAGTACCCGTTGCCAGCCCATGCAATCGTACAGTTGTGAGAAATCAGTGCCTTTGCAGGCACAATTGGATCTGAGTGCTGTTCCCAGAATCCCTAACATGGCTTTGCGGCACTCCCCTGGCGACCCGGCACACTGCTTCGTCACGCTGTCCACTGCACAAGACTGCTCGTAGTTCTCGAGCCTCACCCTACACACACAGGCGTACATAAGTCAGATCAGCAGACACGTACGCTAATAATACGCTTTCAAAGCTCCAGTCCACGCGTATTCATTGTGTAAAAAAACACAATTTTTATTCGCTCTTGGAAAGGAAGTGTGTAAAAACCATGAGGCTAAAAACGAAATAGAAATTTACCGGGTAATTTGGCCTGGCTAAAATGGTATTTTATTCTAGATTCAAATACATTACTTATAAAGTAAAAGCTGAAACCGGTTTGTAATTGAGGCTCTGTACATTAATGCATAAACCCGAAACTTGTATTGACCAGTAAAGAATAATTATAAGAATATCATGACTATTATTCTTAACATGGGGTAGATTGAATTTGTAGGAATGCAATACCAATATTTTCCTAAAAGGAGAAGAAGTAAAATAATTCCATTGTATTGTTTATTGTTATATTTGCTATGTTTCCTATTTACTCATATATTTGTTGTTGTTATCTCTCTTTAAGTTTATATAATTTTTATTGCTTCATAGTTTATGACTTTCCAGTCAGTCTATTTTTACTCTGTTTTCTATTAAGTCCAGTATTTTGAATGGTTTAATAGTATATCTTGTGAATATCTATTTATATTATTGCATAATCGTTATTTTACTGTTGGTATAACTTATTAAATATTTGTTTTTGTTATAGCTAAAGTGTGTAATTATTTATGTTTTGATCTTTGATCACGTCTTTTGTATTCTAAAATATGTAGATGGCTTTGTTCGTTTGAAGTAAATAAATTGAAAACGTAGTTTTGTTCAGTAAAAAAGTTCAGTGACGGATAAGAACTCAATAACTGTTCAGGGTTTTAAATAATTGAGGCAGTAGGTTCAAATGTATTGCTATCATTCCACAGGTATCTCTGTTTTCTCATACACAGTAACGCTACCGGCTAAAGGGGTTCTAGTCAAAGTATTTTTCTTTCTTTATTTATCTTGCAATCCAAACAAACTGCATTTCACCATTCGGCAAACTCTTGTTATAATCTACTGATAGAGTTGTTTCTTTCTATTTTTATAGAGAGTTACATTTACTGCAAAATGATGTATTGTAGTCATTTTATTTACACCATTTGAATGTATGCATGAAAGAAATAGCTGAAATGTATTGCTTACTTTACATTGCTTTAAAATAATAAAGATTGACTCAAGTTAGAAAATTAGTTAAGAAAAATAAAATATTTACTTTTAACATTTTTCACTTTGTTATCAATTAAACTGAATAAAAAAATAAAAGTAAATACTTTATTTTATGATTACTTTGTATTAAATGGACCATTTAACAATATTATAATATGGAATATAGAGAGTATAAACATAATATAATTATACCATCATTTTCAAGCTTTGCATTCTTTTTAATGAGCGTACCAGAGACGTTCTCCGAAAATTGCAATTATCTTTCTATGTTTTTGCTAAAAATCTTAGAAAACGGTTAACACTATAAATAAGTAGCCTCATGGCTTTTAACTCATTTAATTAAAATTATAAAACATAGCCATGTACACGTATTATTGATACACTATTGGGAAAACGGACAGAATAGCCATTACCCTATACTATAAAATATATCCACGAAATTACATCTGTAAATATTATTGTTAGAAGTAGTACATACTCTGGAGACATACGTATTAAGTAAAGAATCCGAAGCAACTTTACTTACATAAAACTAGTATGTGAGCAGATAAGCAAACACCAGCTGTTCAGTTTTACCACGGAAACGAATTTGTAGGACTACGTTTTTATTAAATTTGACACCACTGGGTATATTATGTTGCAGGAAGGTTAAACTAAAATGAGCCCTTTCACCAACACCACCTTCAGGCTATTTCAGTTTCAAAGGAGGTCCTTTCCTCTTTCTTACCCCATTCCGAAGTCTAAGCTCTGTATTTACTACGGCTACGACGTACTTTGCAATTTTTAAAGCTATGTTAAAAGTGTTACTAAAGTTTTGACTGAATTCATTCAACTAACACTCTAAAACTTGAAAAACAATCTTTAAGTAGGACCGATTATTTACAAAAATGAAATAAATTTGAGAAATGAGTTTCGTCTAACTGTCCCCGAAATACTAAATCACTCATAAAAGGTTATTTGTGTAGTACATAAGTAGATGCAAATAGAAAATTAGTCTATCATAATTTTCACTAACATTTTTGAATAAACTGTTAAACGTTTAAAAAAAGAAAAGGTTCTTTGTTTGTGATAATACTTTTCGCTTTTCTAAAGTTTTATAGAAGATGAACAATTTGCATAAACATTTCAAAGATGCAAGGGTTTAATGTGAAAACTGAAACCTTAGTGACTGTAGAAAAATAGGGTTATAGTATATTCAATATAATTGTGAAATTGCCTCCTATAAATAATCAAATTTCATCATTAGGCACCATCTGTAATGTATACGAGTAAAGTTGAACCTCTCACACATTTATTTTTCAGAAAGTGATAAGAAAAAGAGTTCATTACTCGGATCAGATAGTTTTCAGGATTATCCTGATTAAAAAAATATTAAGTTATCGCAGGTCTATGAGTGAACTTTGTAAGGAACTATCAGAAATTGCTTCCATCCTTAGCATTTTGTGTTCATCCGAACGACATTTTTACAATTCATGTAAAACTCGGTTTTCAGCACATTTTTATTGGTCTTTTCAAAGTAAATATGTCATCATGCCGGATTAAAACAGCCTGGCAAAACATATAATAGGTACGGTATTATTATTAAGACTTAACAATAGTACGGGGATTGTGTATCAGAAATACTGCGCAGTTACAGCGATACGGTGATTGTGTATCAGAAATACTACGCAAGTTACAGCCATACAGGGATCGTGTATCAGAAAGACTGCAGAGATACAACGATACGGGGATTGTGTACAAGAAATACTGCAGAGTTACAGCGATACGGTGATTGTGTATCAGAAATACTACGCAGTTAAAGCGATACGGTGATTGTGTATTAGAAATAATACGCAAGTTACAGCCATACAGGGATTGTGTATCAGAAAGACTGCAGAGATACAACGATACGGGGATTGTGTACAAGAAATACTGCAGAGTTACAGCGATCCTGGGATTGTGTATCAGAAATACTGCGCAGGTACAGCTGTACGGGGATTGTGTATCAGAAATACTGCGCAGGTACAGCGATACGGTGATTGTGTATCAGAAATACTACGCAGTTACAGCGATACGGTGATTGTGTATCAGAAATACTACGCAGTTACAGCCATACAGGGATCGTGTATCAGAAATACTGCAGAGATACAACGATACGGGGATTGTGTACAAGAAATACTGCAGAGTTACAGCGATCCTGGGATTGTGTATCAGAAATAATGCGCAGTTACAGCATACGGGGATTGTGTATCAGAAATACTGCGCAAGTTACAGCCATACAGGTGATTGTGTATCAGAAATACTGCAGAGATACAACGATACGGGGATTGTGTACCAGAAATACTGTGCAGAGTTACAGCGATACGGTGATTGTGTATCAGAAATACTACGCAGTTACAGCGATACGGTGATTGTGTATCAGAAATACTACGCAGGTACAGCGATACGGGGATCGTTTATAAGAAATACTGCGGAATTACAGCGATACGGTGATTGTGTACAAGAAATACTGCAGAGTTACAGCGATACGGGGATTGTGTATCAGAAATACTGCGCAGGTACAGCCACACGGGGATTGTGTATCAGAAATACTGCAGAGTTACAGCGATACGGGGATTGTGTATCAGAAATACTGCGCAGTTACAGCCATACAGGGATTGTGTATCAGAAATACTGCGCAGTTACAGCGATACGGGGATCGTTTATCAGAAATAATGCAGAGTTACAGCCATACGGGGATTGTGTATCAGAAATACTGCGCAGTTATGGTGTGTAGATCTGTCACTTACAGTTTAACCCGATTTAAATATTTAAGTTCATGTTCTCATTATTATCAATTGAATTTATACATGACGTAATTATATTTATTTTTATATTTTTTGCATCAGATTCGTGCATCCAAACGATTCAGAGCGGCAAAATATGACATATCTTAATACAGGATATTATATGATCTAATGTGATAGCTAGTGTTTAATATTCGAATCGAAGTGTCATTAGAACGATTTAACCAGAGCTCATACTTGGGTGGATTTATCAGATATCATGATACCTAACCTGACCCGGCAATTTGGATTGACTTTAGCATTAGTCAACATGATCTGGTCGTATCGTTCAGATGTTTCACCTAGTCACACCTCATTTGCATAATGACCTTAATTATATCCCTAGTGGTGTAGTAAATACAGAGCATTGGTTACAATAATTAGCTATCGATCTTACAACAGATCTGGTTTGCTGAAGAATCTTGGGGGAGCAATCTACCGCAAGTGCTTTAATTGTATGTAATTATTTTACCTAATCCACTGAATTATATAGTGTTGTTGTTCATATAAACGTGTTTAAAAGATCTTTACAAAATTCGAGTGATTACTGCAAATAAGCTTTACCTCGTTTTTTAAAGCTACGTACTGTATTACAGCCATTATATGACTTGTTGTGTGAATACATATTACAGCACGCAAAATCATAATTAAATCAAATTAAAGCGCAATATATAATGACTTAGTATTTTGTAACATATTTTTTGGATGGAGCAATTCATGTTCCATTGAGTATATTCTATTTTTAATCCTTTATTTAGTCACAGGCCACTATAAAACAAAAATAGATAACATGTTATAGATAATTCTGTATGCTTATATTTAATAGTCCTCAAATTATATTTAATTATGCAGGTTTTCGATAAATAAATAAAGCAAAAAAACAAACAAAAGTTTACTCCCTAAAGCTAGATATAAACAGAATATATATATATATATATATATATATATATATTTTTTTTTTTCTTTCTTTATAATATATATCGAAACGTCAGAACCAGGGGTTACTATCTGCAATGTTTTATTTTATGTTACTAATAAGTACATTAAGCATATTTCTATAAACTTGTAACGTTTTATAGCGAAATTGTCAATAATGTTTATAATTCAAGTTTTCAATCAAGAAATAATGTTTTATCGGCAAGTTAGAAAAATTAAGAACAAGAAAGTTTTCTCTGGATCATCAGCTGAAAATTGTATTGTGTGGATGACAACGTTATGTTGACAACTTAATTTACAAATGCTTCTATTATGCGTTTGTAAAATAATTAAAATTATTGAATTGATGACAGTTTCTCAATGGAAAAAGTCATTATATGTTTTGACTTACAAACAGTTATAGCGCTTCCTAGCTAATGTAAGTTGCTTTCTTTATAATCGCAAGTTAAATGTATATAATATTTATATGTGCTCTGCTTAAAATACAACAAAGTTATTGAAAATATTGGCATGGAGCACTATATGATCATTCTGGGAATTATATTGAAGTCATAACAATAATGATATAAATAACTTCAATATTTTCAAATGTTAAAAAGCGTATTTTGTGCAGTAAAAATCACGTCACCTCCAAACTAAACTATACTATGTCATGCCTTTTTCTCAAATTGAACAATATAATTATCTAAAAAAGATTAGTTTCATTAGAGTAATAATATACTTTTGTACACCAGGAAGTTCATACGTACAGAAAGCATATAATTCCAATATTCCAACCCTTATAAACGATTATTTATATAGCATTTTATCCTGTCTCATAATTTAAAGTTTACCCAGAAGAAATCTTAAGCTACCTAAAAACCTTTCTACTGTAAAACTTACATGTATGCAATCATGCAGATAGAACCCTCTACTTATGACGTCTACGATATACAGGGTGACCCGTATGTAGCTAGCCAAACTTCAGGCAGGTTATTCCAAAGGTTAAAACAAACAAAAATGTCATGTGAACAAATGGTCTATCTCACTCAGTTTTTCGTCTATCTGTTCTCATGTGAGTTTTAAAAAAGCTTAATAACTCAAAAGTTGCTTAAGATAACATTATGAAACTTGGTATGAATATTAGTCTCAATAGTTTACATATTCTATAGAAGTCTTTTTTTTGTACAACATTCATTTTTTATAATGGCGGTAATTTTAAAATTGTAAAGCTGAATATCTCAAAAACCTTAAATTTTAGTAAAGACCTGTAACAGAAAAAACTTTGAAGAATTTAGTACTACAAACTTTTGTATACAGATTTGTAAGATCGTACAACTATTAACTAACTGTATTAACTGAAAGACTGAAATTTTTATTAAATAAAACCTGCTTGTTATTAATAAAAATAAAAATTAAAAACTAAAACGCAAATAAAATGTAAAACCTACTATCAGTTATTTAAAAATAGTTCATAATGTTATAGTTATTTCATAATGTAAAAGTTGTACTTCAGAAGTTTTCGACTCGACCAACATTTGTTTGTAATGTTGCCCACAATGGGACTAGGGCCCTCTAGAGAACCTACGCAGTGGAAACAACTGTTGTTATCTTCAAATTACACTGCAGAAACGAATAAACCACTCACCATATCTACCGCAGATGATATTACGTCATTAATATTAATTAAACCGTCGAAGGCTTGAAATTGCAAGAGGGCGTTATCGAATACATATTAGGCACTATCTTAGCACGAAGAAGAGGAAATATAAAGTGACTACTAAATCAGCTTTAGGGTTGTGTGTAAACATTATAATTGCCACGTTATAAATATGGAGAATATCCTTCGTGATGGCCGACGGTTGGAGTATACGCAATGTCTCACGCGACTCTCTGGATACTGGAATAATCCAGGCCAGTAGGATCCACAAATAGCGACCAGCGTCGAATCCAAGTTTTACTACTGTTGTGATGTAATGTTGTAATACTATTGCTGCTACTACTGTTTGGCGTGCTCAACAAATTTATAGCCAACAATCTATTAAATTGTATTACTTCATTACTGCTCAAAACTTACATCGATTACTACTAAGCAAATCGAGTTAAGCGTACTTTGACTGTTCAGTCCGTATACAATGAGATACAGTTAGACGAGTGAATCGGTTTTCGGTTGGAATAATCTTCATGAGTTTTTAAAGAAAACTAGTAGCAGCACTTTGAAATACGATTTTTGAAGACATGAGAATGGAAAATTCGATTCTACGCGAAGTGGTGGAAATTTGAAGCATAATCTTGGAACATACTATGGTCAGGAGAAAGGAAAACTGTTCAAAATAATGATATCAAATGTTTAAAATATTCTAATAAAAAATGTTTGGAGGGCATGATAGTTGTTATTTATAATTTCCTTAAATTATATTTAATTCGAGCATTTTATTTAAAACGGTAATGAATAAAAAAACATGTAACTCCCTAGCTATTACCCATATATGTACTGTTAAAATTTTATATTTTTATCCTCAGCCTGATAAAAATTGGGCCTGATTACAAAATTGCCTATATTTCCTACTTTAAATTCCTCTTGGACTTATAAGAGATATTTTTTGTCTTCATTGAAATTTTATTAAAGGGCCATGGACATTAAATAATAATAAAATAATATATATTTTCCGGCAAAAACTTTATAGCATGGGTTTAAGCGGAATTTTGCGAATTTACTGTTTGTCAAGGAACAAAGAATTATTGGCCTTGCGTTGATTGTTGATTGCTTTGGACGATCTTTGAAAGGGAATTTCCAGTCACTTTAAATCCAAATTTTCTGCTATTTTGCGTATGTATACTTTATACAGATAATGGCAGTTCTCTCGTGAACTCATAACCATTTGTAATGCATAACGTTTAAGAGAGTGCACATTTATAACGTCTGAGCATATTTTTTATAAGATTTATACAGGAACTAGTTACACATTATTGCTGTTAATTTAATGTTTATCTCAATCGTTATTGCCTACGTTTTAGCGAAGCCTGTCAATCGTGCGGCTTCATTTCCGTCTACTTGTCTGTCTGCCTGTCTGTCAGCACGATATCCCGATACGAACTGACATGTAAGTTTAAAATTGTGCATGAAGCTTCATTTCTACATGGGGAAGACTGAGTTCGATGATGGTGCATGTTCACTCCATAGGGTTGTGACACATCGGTCTTATGGGTAACCATGACGGCAAAGAGAATGCAGGAGGATAAATAAATTTGTAAACAAACTGAATATTCAAACATTATCACATGTAACCTAACTATCCCAACAAATACATTATCTTGTAATGATTAGGTGTTTATAGACTTATTATTTAAACACTAATGGGAAACCCAATTTAATGAAAAAAAAATCTGAATGTATCTTGTATATCAAGAAAAATTTCATGTGTATACTTAAAATTCTGAATGCAACTCAATTTCTATAAGAATTAGTTCTATATGCGAAATTTTTATATAATCTTTTTTGTATAATTTTCTGTTTATCAAACTGACCGCAAGACATTTCGAAAGTGAAATGAGCTGCAGATTTTAAAATTTGCGTGCAACTATAGAAAATCTTGTTACGACACAGGTGTATCTGTATGTACCTTGTACACTAATAGGCCTGAATGTAATATTTTAATGTGTATGTGACAACGGCTCTGTTAAAACAAATGATTTATTTTGTGTTAGGTTTTACAAGTTCACGAAAACACGTATGTTCTACAGAATGTTTACATACATAGTGGGGGTGAACGCTCCAGTGAAATCATTTAGACCACAGGTATGTTCACCGATCTCCTAAATAGTCTGGAAACAGGCAAATAAACGTGATATATCTCAGTCAAGGGAAAGATTCAAATTTATATTTGTTGATATTTAAACATGATATAAACAATACACAATTAAAAGTAACATACACCAAATTACACTGCAGAAACGAATAAACCACTCACCATAATGATTTTGAAAAGTTATGAGTAAAACGTTTCAATACTCAATGAATTCCGTGTGTATTGTTGAAACCTTTCACACCAAAATGTGTTGATACATTTCCTATTTATTCCAATTAAAAAGAAACGGTGTAGCATTTTAGTTCAGGTGACACCTGTAGATCGCGATAGCTACTCAGCTTTTAAAATGCGTATAAAATACACGGTAAATAACAGATAAATAAAATAACAAGATCTGAAATTGCTAATTTGTCGCCCTCTACAAATAAATCCCAACTAAAAATATTTATTCCTGAGCCTCGCCTTTTGTTTGCTTCAGTGAAGTCATCGTTATTGCTATATTTTATTACGTTGACGTAGCAAGCTTTACAACGAGTAACATAGTTTAACGATGATTGCTACTTCAGTCAATGAAATGCGCTAACAATTCGTCATAAAGTTGAAATACACAGTATGAGGACCTGGACATGGTACGGTGCAACTGTTACGGTAACACGTATTTAATGTCAGAAGATAAAAACTTGTAGTATTTGGCTGAGCTTTAGCGAAGCCCTTATTTTTCTGTCTGTCTATCTGTTTGTCTATCCTCACGATATCTCGAAATCGAACTGACCTAGAGACGCGAACGAGGCTTCATTGTATATGAGGAACACTCAGTTCGATGATGGTGGATGTCACTCATGGAATTTGGCTGAGCGGTAGCGAATATCTTTAAATTGGTCTTATGGGTAACCATGGTGACAACGCAAAAATAGCAGAATAAATAAGTTTTAAACAAACTCAGTACATCCATATACATTCAAACATGTGACATATTATCGCATGTAGCCTAACTATCCCAAAACACTCAGCACCATTTTATGGTGAATTGCCGTAGACTTTAATTATTTGAACATTTATATGAAAACAAAATTTAATGAACAAAAATGTGAATTTATCATGTAGATTTTGAATATATCGGGAAATATTTTCGACCTTCGTTTTCATACCTAGACTTTAAATGTTGCATACAATTTCATTTCTACAAGAGTAATTTATTCGATGCGTCTTTTTCGTGTCAACTTCTTTTTTGTGTGATTGTCTGTCTGTCTATCTGTCCGCAGAACATCTCGAGAATGTAATCAACACAATCTTTGGACTATCAACACGTTATATGTGGCGTTCATCTACTTTGTATTCTAGATTCTGTAGAAGGCACAATAAATACATATGGTGTAAATACTTATAATTCTGGAAGAGTAATGTAAAACAGGAACTTCAAATATTTTGAGTTTCATAAAATTTGAGTCTACGCGTATCCTCCGATGACAAGAAATAGGAAAATGTAACTAAATTAATTAGTAGATCCGATCCTTACTTAACTAACCAATTCTAAAGTTACAGATATTTAAAACGAATTCATTACAAATAAATAGAATACATTTGAAGATATGTGAAGTGAAATATACGTATAAGGTTTGTATACGTTGCCTAAAATTTACTGTTTGATCTACATAAATATCTCGTACGAAGTGTTCATTTTAGTTCCCCCAATGTACGCAATGCGGCGCCTGCAAAGGACTGGATAGCTGTCGTTTAAAAGTGGATTCATGTTTGGATCTTGCCCTCAAATATTTGCTTCCTTTAAACATGAGGCTTGGTGACGCTAATGCGTTTATTAGGAAAACAAAAATAAAATTGTGTAAGACTATATATCTCATATATGCCGTTAAAACATTCGTTGATTTTGGAATTTCTATCGTAAATAGTTCACGTTGTCATTGAATATTATTTTAACAACAGCTGGTATTTATACTAAATGAAAATATTCCTAAAAAACAATTGAAGAACTGGAATTCAAAACACATTAAATTTGTGTGCTACAATTCTAGAAAACACAATGCATGAAATTTTAGGAGTTTAAGGCAAATAATAAATTTTCCATTTTCTTACTTACTTCAAATTAAACGTATTAGAAATCCGTTGATTGTGAGTTATATATAATGCGAGAGTTTTGTGTCTGCTACGATTTTTTGAAGGTTTACAAATGCACAAATTAATTTCGTAGTCTTTTTCAATGAACACTACGTGAAACTATTTACGAATAGGAAACCGCTCTCAATCAGGTGCAAACAATTATAAAGCATTCTCAGACTGTTTTGTTCGTGGTGCTAAAATTTAATTTAAAAAATCTACTTTAATGACAAATAATGTTATAGGGTTCCTTATTTTACAATTTGCTTTGTTCGGTTTTAGTTAATATAATTGAAATTTATTACAGGGCTGTCCAAAACTGGATGTTTACGAATCAGTGCTTGCCATAAAGATGATTATATTGCTAGACAACTTGATTTATGCTTAAATTAAGGGCAGGATGTAATTAAACGAGCTTGGGTTTCCCCTATAAGATAATGCTAATTTAACAAATTTTCACTCTCTTAATGTTTGTCGCTCTTAAGATAAACACATTGAATATATTTTTAATTTTTCTTTTAGTGTGGATTCGTTTTAAATATTTATCGATAAAATTTACCATTGAAAATGAGGTTAATAGTGAAATTCAATTTCTTGATATTTTGATAACGAAAAACACAATTAAAAAAACATTATTTTAAAGAAGACTTTCAGTGGACAGTACCTTAATTATAATTCAAATCATCCTCGACGTATAAAAATTAGATTAGTACAAAGTTTGTTACAGAAGATTAATAATTTGGTTACTGATGACAAAAATAAAATTTTCAAGGAAAATTATACTACAGAACTTTTGATTAAAAACTTTTAATTAATCCTCCGTCAATTATTGAACGAGCTAAGACTAAAAACAAAAGTTGCAAGCAAATTAACAAAAAAGACAATCCTAATTATCTCACTACTGTAATTATTCCTTATGTACAAGGAACATCAGAAAAATTCGTAAGATAAATTATAAATTTAAAATCCGTACTGTTTTAAGTCCAAATATAATCTAAGAAGCTACTTAACAAAATTAAAACAATAAAAAAACAAACAACAGGAAACCAAGAATGTAATATATAAAATTGACTGTGGATGCAAAAAGACATATATCGGCCAAACACCCATACCTGTGGAAACTAGGCTAAATGAACATATTTACAATTATAAAAAAGAAAACATTGAAAAATATAAATTAGTTCAAAATGCTATAAAGGAAAATCACCATATAAATTTTGAATCATCAAGTGCAGTTTTTAAATGATCTTCCTGGACTAAAAGAAATAAAATTGAAAGTGCATGTATGACGGTTTTAAAAGATAATTGTATTATTCCCAACCTTCCTAAATTTCAGTGACACTTTTATACCATTAGTAAAAGAAATCCATTCCAAAATTATGAATTCGAAACTATATTTTTCTACATAATTCTTTTATAATTGATTAGTTATAACTCAACTGATTAGTTATAATTGATTAGTCTTTACAATTAGTTTAAAACTTTATTCTATTTTATCATATGTTTTTTATCTATTTTATGCATATGTTTTTTCTGTAAACAATATCTAATTGATGATGCCTTAACCGGCAAAAGCGTTTTTGAAATAAATTAAATGCGGAAGAATAAAAAATGTCTTTTGTATTATAAGAAGTATGAGAAGTTCGTGACTATTTTTCCTGAGTAACTAATAAAAATATCCAAAAATTGAAAAGAGTTTGGAGGTGTATTAATAATTTTTTAATTTGACTAAAGCCTTCGTAATGTTAGGACTCAAAAAAGTAAAAAATGTGATGTGTTATAAATGTTATACGTTTAACATTGTCCTTATAGGGCTAAAATGAAGATGGTTTTGCAGTACAGTCGGATCTTACAGTTTTCAACTAACGCGACGTGACGTTGTTGCTATGCGGTGTCCTACATTCAACCATTCTGAGAAGTTCAAGGGCCGTTGTTGGCATAAAAAGAGGAGGTCTGGCCTTAAATTTGCTTGTAAAAATTATCATGGGTAAACCATAAAAAAGTAATCACTTCGTTTTAATACTTTTCAACAACATCAATAGAAAGTAAACAACGCACTATAATATAATTTATTCCAGTGCGTCAAAAGTGCAAAACTGAAAATAAAAATCTTTTCCTCTTTGTTGCTTTTGATGTTCATGGGAGTCAAATATAACGGGACATGTGCGGACGCATATATCGCATGAATGAGAACACCTCCATACAATCATCCAGTTTTAATTAATTACTGGGCCCTGTTGGTTGGTGTTACTGAAATAACGCTCTCACTTGCCTCCAAGTTATGGATGCTAATTTAGCGGTAGTGTAACTTGACTACAGTATTATTTGATAACATCCAATTCTGATGTATATCGAGTAGTATCTGAATGATCTTTCAGACCAACGTAGACTACAATTTAGCACGTTTAGCAGACTGCAGTTTAGACTACACATTTCCGAAAATAGCTTACAAGGAATAGATAGCTTGCCTACAGAATGTTTCACACATAATACAGAATTAAGTGTTATGGTGTGTCCTGAAGCTGATAATTCTTTATGTAAAGTATGTATTAGATATATTAAATGTAAAATTATTGTATATTATTATTTTGTATAGCGGTGCTTCACAAACTGTGCCCTACGTTACCCTAGGGCGCCTCGAAATCCTGCCAGGGGCACCGTGGTTGAACTGCAATGATTAAGAAAATATCATATCGTATTAGTCACATAGTTTTTACGATATACTAGATTTATAATATCATATCGAATTATTTATTATTAATATACGCTACAGCTCCGTATATTACTTACAATTCTTTTCATATTCAGTTACTTAAACATAAACAAAAGAGATTGCTGCATCATCACGGACAGCGTTTTGATGGTTATTTGATATAATAGCTAGTGCCACAAATAAAGAGATAATAACTGAATGAATCATTTTAAGAATTAGATCAATTCAGATTAAAAGAACTACGAAGGATGATTTATTTTCAATTATCTCTAAAACTGCGATTTCCATTCGAGACTGAACTCAATGAATGTTTCCAACTGGGGAACAAGAATTTTACTCATACATGCATTTTTCTCATGACGTAGTGTAGTCTAATATTCGATTTTATCACGAAACGGAGCCTGATCATCAGAAAGGACAGGTGATACAGCTTGTGTGTCGGTTGAGGGATTTGGTCGGATTTCAAGAGCTGCGCGACCAATGGAAACTGTAATCCTCGGAACAACTACACATATACTCCCCGCTCCCTCCCACTCCCTCCCCGCTCCCTCCACGTACACTCACAATCTTTCCACGCTCTCTATTCACCCCCTTTCCTACCTTTCACCTCGTATTTGTACTCTTAAATGACGGGATCCAGCAGAAGACGTTTTACTGTTCGCTGTGTTCAGTCACTTGGACATATTTCTACAAGTCAAACTGTTTACTTGTATCTCAAAAATAAAGTCAGACATATCTATGTATCATATCCGTAATCTTCTTAGCTGAGAGAGATAGTGGCTACATTTAGATGATGCTGATTTACTCGACGTTAAAACATACCAGAAGATCTTTTGAATAATTTTTCTGTCCAACATAAAAATCTACCTTTTTTATAAGTTACCTTTTCAGAGAATCGGAAAATATTCAATGGAAACACAGGCAAAGTTAGATATTGTTGTAAACGTGACAAAAACATGATATGACAAACTAAATTTTGACAAGCATGAAAAATCGTGGCTGTATAAAGGTTTTTTTAAAATTTCACAATAAACAGCATCTCTCTTTTTGCATGAAGTTTATAAAAAAGACTAAAAATGAATGGGGAAATGAGACGTACCTAATGCAATACAAGTAATAGATAAAGGATATTTCTTCACTTTTTCGGCTTTATACTATATATGAAAGGGTGTTTTTAATAGTGACAAATAATC
Source organism: Homalodisca vitripennis (assembly GCF_021130785.1). Taxonomy (NCBI): domain Eukaryota; kingdom Metazoa; phylum Arthropoda; class Insecta; order Hemiptera; family Cicadellidae; genus Homalodisca; species Homalodisca vitripennis. Next base: position 20,359,238 of record NC_060215.1, read on the forward strand.
CTTTACTAATACATAGTTCTCAGCACTTTATTAAGAACCCTTCAGGTCCTTTTTAAAATTGTGTCTGTCTGTCCGCATGAAAAATAACTCTTTAAAGAAAGGCCCTGCAGACTTGAAACTTGACACATATGTTTCTCTTGGCCCAAGGAACAACGCTTTTGATTTGGAGTCAAAAGGTAAAGGGGTAGCGAAGTTTTGACTAGTTCGAGAAAAAGTTACAGTCAAATTCGGTATTAACTTTTTTATAGGTATATCTATCATGTCCTTTAGATATTCCATTGTAAAGGCTTACTATTTCAGGTTCCTTGTTGTTTGCTCATGAAAATTGAAGTGGAATGTTTAGTATTAAATGCTGGAAAGTTGTTAAATTGCTGACATTATTTCACATCAGTATAATTTTTTATTTTTTATGTATTATCATGGCTAAGCGATGACCTTTAAAATGATACCCGATTTAATACGGCACCGCTGTCATTTAAGCTTATCTATTGACTCGATTAAAGCACAAAAACTAGTTTCTAGTCTCCCTGTTAACGAGCAGTTCATTGTTATACGTTGAACTGTTAAAGCTTTATGAAGCCGTCCCTAGACAGTTTTATACTCTGAATCGATTTTGGTTCCTTCCTGCCAATGCCACCTCTATCTGAACTGTGTAAAGTGTCGACGTTTACAAAGATGAACACTAGTGTAGGCAGTTTCGGTTAACGAAAGAACAGCCGATGTAAAGTTAGAGCTCATTGGGTATCAACTCAACTGCAAAGTGGTTCCAAAAACAGAAGCTGGAATGCAGCATTCACAGTTTGGTTGTGAATAAGACATTTTCGTTTTTTAATTCGGTAAACTCATAACTATGAGTTTACCTTAATCTTTAGAGTTTACCTTAATGAGTTTACCTTTATGAGTTTACCTTAATCATTAGAAACCGAATACCATAACTATGGTATTCGGTTTATTACTTATTCGTATAGCTAATAGAACAAATCCTAATTAGTTATTGGGTGTACAGAATTATATCCAGCACAACCTCAAATGTCAAATGTTAATGAAATGTCAAAATTGTCACAGGGTGTAGGGAGGCCTAGCAATGAAATCTGAAAAGACAGCACCCTTTGGAATGTTAAGATTTTGCCGAAGGGGATATCACCCTTTCTAATCATGGTGTTTTATATCTTTAAAAAATTAATTTTCATAATGCGTCTTTTAAAAGTAATACAAAATATGCACTTTTATGTGTTTCGTTTATAGGTAACGAAAAAGGCACATAGTATTTACTTTCCGCATTAAACATTTGAGTGAAACTGGCTAACTTGAGCTAGCTAAACATTTTAAGATCGAAATTAATAAAATATAAGTATTTTTTACTAAACGAACAAACTCACTAAACGGCGTTAAAACGCAGATTTGTAACTATTCAAGCTTCACAATTTTTTTTATAACAACACAATATCGTAATTTTAAAATAATCACGGGAAAAGTTTATTAATAATTCAATCCCTCTTACATTTCGAAAGTAGTGATGAACGCCCTTTCAGGAAATGCGTATATATTAGCCAAGACTAGGATTTAGGTTGTATGGAACAATTCAATTGCTATTGCAATGTTAAAGAACTACTCCTGTATCTGAAATTTTCCCGCTCTTAAAATTTCTTAACCTTAGAACTAAAATCTCTTAAAGATTTATATAGATCAAAGTAGTATAAAATACATTCATAAATTCATTTGCTCAATACATTTGTACAACTACGGATTTAAATCTTATAAAAGGAGCTGAAGATCGTTATTACGTGTAATGCAGATGTAAATGTAAACATAATAGTCAAGAAACAAAATATCGATGTTATGGTTTTTCCTTTTAATGTTTAGTTTTTATTTAATTTTATAATTATGATGTAACTGAATGTAAAACGGAGTATACATTCTAAATGTAAAAATTCAAGAATTATAGGCTTGATTTGTTGCATGCAAAATAAAATTTACAATTATTAAAATTCCAAGCAATAACCTTAGGGAGTAAGTTTTATTAATTAAGATTTTATTCGACTAACTACTGTATACTCTTTGTTTGTGCCAACGCATTAGTAAGCTAATAATACATCTTTAAGCATGTGGGATGTAATAAATCGGAATTAAACTCGAAATGTTTAATTATGTTTGACATTCCTCAAGCGTATATTTTAGCAATATACATTTTGTAAGCTTCGGTTACCATAAACTATAACTTACTATAGGTCACATAGACACTGAATATTTAAATTTTAGTAATTGCCAAGTAAAAGATGAGGTATGATGGTTTAACATGTATTGCTCCGTTATTTAAATTATCTAAATAGACTCGTATTGGAACTTAGTTTCCACCTTCTTTACGAAATGCAGTGTTTGCTATGAAATTTCATGTGATGGGTTTATACTTAAAGTACGTTCTCGCTTGCTCCAAGGTCACCATACGAATAATTTGTTCTAACGATAAGCCAAGGTGTAAAACGCAAATACATGTGTTTATGTATTAAGAAATAAATTTGCAATATTATGAATGAGGCCATGCAAAATCTAATATTTCATTATCCATTACTCACAAAGGAATATTTAATCTATTTACAAACATTATAATATTAACAAAAACAACTAGTAAAAAGGTTTCGAAATATTGCAAATGTAGAATGAAGTTTCAAAATTATTCAGATAGAATTACAATATGGTTTAATTATTTTATAAATTAAGAAAATGTAGAATGGAGTTTTCTGTAGGGCCCAAATTCAATATTTGTAAGTTTCTATAGGGTTATACGGATATAGAATATTTTACAGACAAAAAAGTGTTTTTGTTAGTAATATTTATTAGTGTATGTGTGCAACATGTTTTTGAAATTTTGTAATCGTAATTGACGTTTCCTTTCTTTTGTCTAATGTAAGTTTTAAATCACAACCATTCAATTTAAATGAATTAAGTCCTGATTTGTGCCAAGTTTCTGTATTTTAAGTTTTTTAATGTTTCTTATTATGTATTATTTGGTTTATAAGTTAACTTATTTAAATGTGGCTAAAAGTATTCTGCAACTGATTTGAAAAAAAAGTTGTACGGTATGTTATGAAAAGGGTCGTAATTCGATTTCTTAAAGCTGTAGTAAAGCTGTTCTACGTTTTCTAGTTTTAATTTTATTGATTTTTATGACTTTCTGTCAAATATGTGATGAAATTGATAAATAACAATATATTTTATGCAGTTTAATTAAGTATTGGAGAACCATTAAAATGACATCTTTTTGGTATTTATGATAAATATATTTGTTCTAGTAGATTTACTGTAGGTATAAAATTAAAATTTTGTCCAGTTTATATTTACTAAAACGTTTGAAATGGTAACGTATCGTTTTGTCCAACTTTGTATTTAACTTTAATGGTAGGTAAGCACGATAATGTTTTGTACGTTCCGTACAATTCATTTTACAATATGTGACAATTTTAATTTGAAACTAGCTTTTTGTTGAGCATAAACCACTAATTACGAGATGCACATTATACTATAATAAAGTTGCAATAACTTGTCGTTGGCCTGCATGCCAATGTAGCTAGGTCAAGTACAGGCTTCACTTTAATTATCGTTCTTCTCGTCCAAGCAGGCGAGATACCACCTCGTTGTAGTACTCTTTTAAATGTGAAACTTTGCACTATGAATACAAGTAATTGTGTGATCATAATATAAAATAATAAATTCCTGACAGTAAGTTTATTTTAAAATAAATAATACGTTTCATGTTACAGTGCACAAAATTTACGTATAATTAAGCACGGTGAATTTTAAAATTTATCACTCCCTTTTTATACTTTTTCAACATTCGATAATGAACCGCCTACGAAGTATTTTTGAGTAATAAATTCATTTTTACATACTTGAACTGTTGGGCCGCCATCTTGAAATTAAATCATTTTATCAATGACATGGTTTTGTAACCACTTTTCATGCTGAATAATAAACACGAACAATAAATTGCTGCGGACAGCTTTATTAAATGTATACATATTTTCTCAAGAATTATGTATTTAAAAAGTAATTAAAAAATACCGCAACTGCTAATTAAATCGTATTGACTAAATTAACTAGCTATTATTATTTTATACAGCAATTAATATTTATGAATGTTAAATGTCCACACACATACACCACATTGACTATTAAGTCCTAGATGTGATCAACAGGTATACTATGTAGATTACAAATATTGTATCTCAATAAGCATCTCAATTTGCGACATAGCATCTCAAAATAAATTTGATACAACTTTCTCAACTTTAAAACGGCCATAAATGTTCTTAATTATTTTATAAAATTATGATTTAGAGTAAGAAAACATAATCGACAGCGATATATAGCAACGCATCTAATACAGAAAAGAATTGAAAAATCAGATTTCACGCCACCCTTTTTTAATGAAAAAATTATCAATATCAACACGATGAATGAAAGAGTTTCGTAAATGTAAGCTATGTGAAAATACTGCACTCAATCTCAGCTATGTGCAGTGGTGTGGGTATCGTGGGACATGTGATATTCCGTGTGCGCTCTTTGTGACCTTAGTGATAATTTTTTTAATTTTGAAGCACAGATTTTTGTTTGAATTATATTGGTATGTTACACTTGAGCGTTTGTTTTCTGAGACAGGAGCTCTGTTTGCCAACAAACTGCTAAATTTGATATAAAGTGCCGCAACGCCTAAGGCATTTGAAACTCGTCTGAAAACCACATAGATCTCAGAAGATTTTTACAGTACAGACGAGTTCGTGGCACATGTTTGGGTGACCACATGATTGGCTGACTGACACTGGTGCTAGAGTGGGAAATTCAGTGGGAATGAGCAGTAGGATGGATGGAACAAATTGTATGTATGAAAGTAACCTAGATGTCATGTACGAATCCAAAATTTTAGTCTATTTTCTTGGTTTACAATTGCTATAACATGTACATGTTCGAAAGCAATAACATTATTATTATTACTACCACGTTATTGTATGTTAATTTAAACTTGTATGCACGCTTAACCTTGTATTCAAGTTTTATACCTGTAGAAGAGAGGTATACTCCATTAGCCAATAAGCCATGTTTATTTTTTTTATTTAATTCATACCGTTGAACAGTACGCTTAATTATGCTATTGGACAAAGAAAGTGCTAAAAGCTAAAAATAGGTAATAAAAGCGAATAATGTAGCTATAAACTCACTCCATACACTACAATACCAATGACTATACTTTCACTTTAACCCACGAAACACTGCACTTGATAAACTCCCGCATTAACACTTTACTTACACAGAACTATACACTACGAACTACTGACATATTGGTGGACGATGAGCTCGCGACGGGGATAGGACGGGAACTAACAGTAGTCATTTAAAAAAATGTTGTATCAAAACAACTGAAGGGTTAACACACTTTCACTAACAAACAATGCACCTCAAGTAATAATTACGTCAAAGTACTGGGTCTGTTTGCCAAGATAATTGATGAAAATTATAAAGAATTGTCTAAAAATGAATTAAACAAATTGTTATTACTGTTGTTAAAATGTATAGAAATGTTCGTATATTTGTATTATATATTTGTTAATATTTATTATAATATTTCTGTTATAAGCAGATACAATTATAAAAGTGACTCACGAATTTATATTTCTAAGCCCTTCTTGAATTAAACTTTTTGTTCAATTTTATTGCATGACACCTACCTTACTCATGTGCGAAGGTCCAAAATAAAATGCATAATGTGTATACGTTATTATTATTTTACTCTTGCTTAATTGCATGTCTTCATTTGGTGTCGACCAAAAAGAGCGCTAAATAAACGGTCTTTGCGGTTATATTATATCAAATTATTTATTGTTATTACCAGAATTATTTTTCTTTTTGGATTCGAGTGGTTGCATGTCAGAAAAGGTCACTCTGGGCCAATTTGAAAGTTCCGTTTAAGTGAAACAACTATCGTTCAGTATTATTTACAATAATGTTAAAGGTTCTAAAGTATACTGAGGTGTGCTTTATTGGCTTAGGAATTCTGCCGCTATTGAATTCCCCATAAGGTTTATGGGGACATTCATATAATCTATACAAGTTGTTCGTAACTCAGGGAATGTGTATTGCCTCCATTCTACTGTCACTCCACACAATTACCACAACAACCACTGTTGAAGGTCATGTCAGCATTAATTGATGCAGACTATTGTTAGCACATATCATAAACGAATTTATAATCGACCGTTGTACTGGAGATTTTTTATGTGGTATACAATACTTATCAGGAATTTACACAGTTTTTATTTCGTGGAATTCATGTTCACTGTGTTTTACCATATTAGGGGCAAAACAAATGAAAAATTGTATGATGCATATGTCCTGAATATTTAACTATCAAATATTGAAACTCAAGTGTGATTGTTTTATACATTACAAAGACACCACAATTTATATTCTTCTATCCCTCTAGAGAGTAAACTAATAATTACAATAAATATTTACTGAACGCATATTGATTGTTTAACCCCATGTTCAAAACAAAATGTCTGAGTTACATCTAAGTTAAGTATCTAAGTGTCTTTATATGGAGGCGACATCATTATAACATCATTACGTTTCTAAGTATAACATCAAATACATGGTGTACATCTGCAGTGCTTAAGTTTAATTGGGAAACATAAATCAAGTGGTAAATTCCATTATTCATAAAGACACAATAATTGCAAAATATGTTTTTCTCTTAAAACATTAGTGCGGCACTGCACAATATGTTGCAGCCAAGTTGCAAATATTAGGTTAATTTCATCTTTCCTGGACTGAAACTTGATTTTTATTAGACATTACTGTTTAGGAAAACAATTACCTCGGGAATAAATTCCGATTCGATTCAAATTTTTTAGGAAAAAGGAAAAGCCGATCCTCTTTTATGCCTTATTATGCCCGTGCTCATGGGCCACTGGCCTGTGAGAGAATCTTATCGAACAGAATAAGCGGGAGAGTCGATACAGTACAATGTCGATGGTACTGATAAACAGTGCAAGGTTCACAGACAGGATTCGAACCTGCGCCATCCCTAATTCCCTGACTCAAAGTTCAACGTCTTAGACCGCTCGGCCATCGGAACTCCAAAAGATAGTTGAGGTGATGGTCTAACATCTTAGTAATGGGTTCGTGAGAATCCATCTTCCCTATTTATGATGAGGACATCTACCAAAGCATCACTAATTTATACCTACTATGCTCGTGTGGTCTGAAGCGTCTGTTTATGTGGTCTGAATTTAGATTGAAATTGTGAAAACTTAGCACTTCAGAACATATTCCCTTGTACTGTATTCTTCACGTTATTATATTTGATAACAACCTCGCGCATGCCATAGCACGGGCAGAATAAGTCAAAGAGGATACTCGCTTCTCCTTTGCAAAATACTGAAACAAAGTTTTAAGAATTTATATCTGAAAGAATGGTAGGATTTCCGACATTTGCTATAGTTTATTGTTACGAAAAGATTACCACTACGTTTCAATGATTGAAATCTACCCTCTACTTCAGGAGTGAAAAAAATTAATCGGAGGTGTGAGATGTCGAAAACCTTTGATTGGAAAAGTTGTTTTAGGATTACGGATTTGACGCCTGAAGAATAAGACGTTTCTTTCCTCCCCCCTCCCTTCATAATACAGGAGTAAAACTAATGTTGGATTAAGGTCAATGCATTCTTTGCAATTTTTCAGTAATTCGATTCAAACAACCAAATTCAAAAAAACCCCTTTAAAAATGGTAGCAACCCAGTATAATATTTTCTTGTGCGCTTTCGTTTCGACTGAGAAAGATTATATTATTCAACCCATTATATCATTCACAAAATGTTTAGTTGTCTTCATAAATGAGAAGACCATCATCAGACAAGAGTACGCCGAAGGGAGGGAGGATGCAAACTTGAGCATTATGCATTGAATTGAAGCAAGTGAAGAATCCAGAAAGTATGTCTCAGGAGATTTAGCCAAGTGAAAAGGGAATGGAAGATGACGTAGAGGCGATCTGAAAAGTCAGCTCAGACGTGTCAGCTACGCGTTGAAAGTCCTAGAGTAAACTAGAGATGAATAAGATAGTAATACCTCAAGACAAATCCATGTAAGGTCGGCTAAACATATACGACGGCTCATGGGAATGCTAGAGTTTCTTCCTCAACATTATCTGCTACAATCCCAACGGAAATCTGCATATTCACAACTTTGTTCAACTTTTAAGTCAGACTCAAAAATAATTTTACAGAGTTTCCTTAGTGTAAAGGTATATTACTCTGACGTATACTTTGGACTTATTTAAATCGAACAGATCTCGTAATTATTTGCTTACGGTTTTTTTGTTTAGTAATATTTTCTTGAAATGAGGCCGTAAAATACAAATATGCCCTTTGCTGACGTGGTGTAATCCTAGATACAAGACCTAGGAGTCCTGCACCATCAAGTATACGATACAAATCTTTGATATGCGTTCCAATCCAAAGAAGCAGTTACAACTTACATCAGTTGTTTTTTTAAGTGACAAACCCAAATAGAAGAATAGTAACTTACTGAACACAAACAATTAAAAGTAATCAATTTGGAGGCAAACGTATTACCGAAGTAAAATTTAAATCAACTCAGATCTCAATTTCCATTTCCATATTCAAATGAAGTTTAATAATACCTTTCATTCAGGCACTTTGACTAATGTATATGGTAATCTGATTTAATATTCAAATATAATTGAAATTTAAATTTAAAAAATACACTCTATATGTTGTATTATATATTTTAAAAATTTTAGTAACAAAATGATAATCTTTTTCTTCTAGAAATATATGTAAAAAACGTATATATATATATATATATATATATATTTATAAATGTACAACATTAAGGATTATTCAAAATTAACTTTTTTTAATTGTAATCAAAATTATTTGTAATGTAAAATAATGATTATGAAATGTTACGTTGCTTTATTATCAACATTAATTACGTTGAATTACTAAACACAGTATTTCAGTTTTCTGCAATTGAAATGTTATGTTGCCCGAAAAAGCGTCTATAAAAATATACAAAATGTTATATAAATTGATATCTTCAAGGAACAAAAAATACATTTAAATTTATCAACACGTACAATGTAAACTAATTAAATGTCTGAAAATAACTTTGTACAATTGAAAACAGCAGATTTTTAAATCAATCTTATTTATGTTAATCTCACATATTTTTCAGGTTCAGTTGATATAAATAAAAATTTCTCAAGTTTTAAACATTCGTTATTGAGAAAACATGACTATGTTCAGTTAAAGATACTGAATTGAAACTTGTTTTACAATTCAGAAATACTACTGTAATTTTCAACCACGAAGAATGTAAATATAACTTGGGGAAAACAAAGAATATTAAATTTAGTCAGAAATAGTGACTAATATTCACAAAATATGAAAAATTGACATCTTCACAGTTCACGCTGCGTCAAGTTTTAAAACGTCGCCTGTTATTCTTTTAATCGAGGTAGCATTTTTAAACTGATCTTGATTGGCAAACAGCTGAGAACTTTCAGTCCATGACTGTGAGACACTGAAGTAACTAAATTTCTGATTAAGGATGGTTCATAGATTAGTCAAGTTTGCGTAAACTTGGCAAACTGTGTATTCCCCATTACCCTCCTAATCCTCGACCTAAATATCTACCTCCCAATAAGCGATACCTGAATAAGTGGGCTGTATAAATAGTTATGACTGAGCTCTAATACGTCTGTTTTACACAAAGTATACATAAGAAAATCTGACCAATTCATAACGAAATAGGGTTCGTTTATATTTTGGGAAGGGAAATAGGCCTAATCGATTCAAAGAGGGTCGGACCTACTTCGTAGCCTGATTAATTGACGTTCGCCGTAGCATAGGCCTAGTCGAGTGGTCCAGAGTTCGATTCTAAGTAGACCAATATACATTTACATTTACAAAATTTAAATATTATATCAATTTAAATTCCATAGAGATAGAAGTATAGTATTTCCAAAAATAAAAATAATGATAACCTGGATTTAATACTCTAAATTTAAATACTTAACGTGTACTTTAAACAATCCCATTTAAAAATATTGTTTTACCACGTGCATCGAATGTTGTTTCAGAATGTTCAGCAAAGTTAGGCTCAGTACAACTGGAGAGAGGTTTCAAACCAATTTACTTTCGTTTTAGGCAATTAAAACACGAAATAAATGAACACAAATTGTTGTACGATATTTGCTTACGAAGTGCAGTCAGTGGAACAAACTCGTAATTTTCGAAACGTTTTACTGGCTAACCTCACGAGAATATTTTTACTTCGTTTTAAGATTCGTCAATTTTTGAATTAAACTGTTAAATTGAAGAATAGAAAATAACGACTTGACGGTATTAACGTGTTAAAATATTTACATACTTTCATTGGTTAGGAATAAACGACAAGAAAATGTGGAACGTAATTTAAGTTCAAGAGGAGTATAAATACACTATTGTGAAAATTTTCACCTTGAAATGGCTAATGACACTGTTAAATGTAGCCTAATAAAAGTCTACTCTGTTAGTAACAATTTGCTTCAATACTTAGCCTACTTAACTAAGTAGGAGTATAAAATTATATAACGGATATGCATGCAACTAGTGTTACAACAGGGTTCCACCGCTTTCAGATGCTGTGGAATAAAAAAGGGGAAAAATGGTAATGGTCACAAACAACAAAACAGTTTAAACTTTATCCTCTTTTGTCTTAACGATAATATACCTGGTGGTTTGTACATCAACTATGTTTATCAATTTGTAATACCTGCCAGAAGTACTTCCGCCCCCTAAGTGCATTTCATACCGAAACTTCTCCCTAATTGGGGGAATATCTTCTACTGCATCTAAGAACATGATATTCTGAGTTGAACTAAAATACCGGATATTACGACTTCGAGCAGGCTCTGGGCAGCAGCTTGTATTTAATCTGTACAAGTGTTTTCTCGGAGGTAGTCAGAGAAATATAGTAAATGTCTGAGTTGACTGAAGGTGCTCGGAGAGACGTGAGGATTCCCTATGTTTGGATTCTACCGCATGGTCAGCTAACACGACCCAATTCTCACTCTATCTCTGTAGTCTGCAATCCTCATAAAAGTTCACACTCATATTTCCTGAGCAGTTCTTTCAAAGGATGGGCGGTTCTTGATTGTAACATGGCAAATTTTCAAAAAATCAAGACACTAAGCGCGAGTTTACTGATTTTAAACGTGTATGTTTTTCTCTGCTACAATATATAATTTATCTTTGTTGACATCAAATCAAATCACTTTATTCCACATAGTACATAATCAGTATGTAAAAGAAAGTAGCAAAGCTTATTCGTATGGACATTTCCCAGCAAGACTATAGATTAGAGCGCTGGGAAGAGTTCTTTCCTAAATTTGCATACTATTACATAAAATCTATATTAATTTATGACAGAATAAAAAAAATCTTTAAATGTATAACCTTAAATACTGACAACATTGAAAAGAAAGGATTACAACTGATGCAAACCACTTGTCTGACAAACAAAAGCAGGCCCACGTATATAAATCAATAGCTACATATTTAAATTTACAGGTGCCACGTTTTATACAAAAACTAAATTAATAACTAATAGTCATAAAAATTTAATAACAGAGCTTTGGACTGGTAATTTCGGTGTAAGGTGATAAAACAGCACCTCTGCAGCCCGCCATCCAACACGAAGTAACCATGCTGTCACCTTTCGCTTATACACAATGACGCTGTCACTCTCTGCTTCCTTAATTTCGTTAGGTAAATTTCTATAAAGTATTTGAGCCAGATAAAGTAAATATAAACATATTTTGTTAATTTATTAATCTTCATCTATACTTGACACAGGTCAACACGTAAGGCAAGGTACAATACCAAATATAACATTTTAAAAAGTAAATCAGATACATTTCTGATGTCCAGATTTGATCGGTCCATGCTTATTTTAGAATGATACTTCAGTTACGAGACGGACGGTGTAGGTATCTTTCTTGTACCTACTCAGAAATTTGTACTTTTCCCGTAGGTGGTAGTTGTAGTGTCGTAAATGGCACTTACTTGCACGTATCGTCATCTCTGCAGTACTCAGCCAGGCTGTGGCACGTCGGCACGACAGACCCCTCGACCTGCTGGGCACACACGGGATGCAGCACCTCCTGGGCGAGCAGGCACTCATCCTGATTGTTCTTCGTCTTCCTAGAACCGAAAGATACCCTTATACATCTTGGTTTTCAAACCTTAAACTATTGCAGTCGTTAGTAAGAGGACTATTGATCTGTAAGAGGAGTTCTAAAATTGATGCCAGAGGATATCTGGGGTAGAAGCGAAAGTACACCTATTCTCATATTAACAAGTGTGCGTATCTGTCTTCCAGAGAAGGTACACTTGGTCAAACAAAACAATGTTTTCATTCTACACTTTCACAATGGTTAATTGATTACATTACAACAAGAAAGCGTCACATTAAAAACTCTTGAAAATGTATATTTTTATTGCATGATGTTAGGGATTTTGATTGAAATCTAAATTAAATTCCGGATAGTGGCAGACAATTTAAAGGGCACCCGATGATGGGATGTCCCACATAAGGCAGCATCAACTACGACTTAATAAATCTAAGAGAAGGTCTCATCATCATACACTTCCACCATGCATTTCAAACCTCAAGTAAGTGTGAATGTTTCTTACATATGATTTTTCTCTTGAATTTTCATAGATATGTGTTGGACTTCTCCTGGGTCCGGTGATAGAATTAGACATTGTACAAACAAAAGTTTTGTAGTCAATCATGAGTTCGGTGTTTTATCTTCTATCGTTAAGTGCTTCATTCATATGACATCAACGTTTACAATATTGTTTTTAGAAAATTATGACTGGATGTAAGTTTTGTATCTTGAATGAAATAAACATAAGTCTGAACAATTTTAGTACGAATGTTGAGTTAGCTCTAATTTCACCTTCGGCTAAGTTTGATATCTGAAATAGGACACTGTTACCGAATCGACTTTTGGATCTAAAGTCCACGTCCATCTGAAGAGATACAAAAAGTCGGTGATGAAGACGTTCCAAACGAATTATTTTCATATTTTCGTCATCAGACACAAAATAGGTATGCCTGATTTACTCAGGAACCATAAAATGTAATATAGATGAAGAAGTGTTCTCATTGTCTCATCAGGTCGCGTTGACATCAGATTGCAGGAGTCAAATCTCAGACAGTGTCAGATTGCAGGAGTCAAGTCTCAGACTGTCAAATTTCAGACCCTGCACTAAGCGGAAGGTGGATGGAGCTAAACTCAATACTCTTAATATAATACTTAATATACTATAATACTTAATCTCATTAACTAATAATAATAGATAATATAGTTTCTATTTGTAATGCTCGTGCATACATGCAAAATATATGTTTTAGTTAGGAAATTCGGCCAATTTGTTTTCAAAATTAAAAAATTTTTGAATTTTTAATATTCGAATTGAAAAAAAACCTGCAAGCCTACATTATTATTTCTGTATTCTACTATTTTTATATTTCACTCTTATGTAGGGCTATACATACTACAACTATGTAAATTCCAGAAAAGAGCATAGTTTTTTTATAAATTTTTATGGCTTTAAGTAATGTTGTTGTATGGATTATATTAAACATATCGACGCCTCCGAATAAGAACATCGTAAACTCAAATTTTATGTTTTTTTATATTTTTACTATAAACAATGGAGAAGAAAATCTTCTATTTTTTATGTATAAATTCTGTGTTAAAACTGCTTTTTGTCTTTAAATTAATCAATACAAATAAAACATCGTATCTTTTCTAACAATTCTATGTTTCCCAATAATAACATCGTATCTTGAGATACAATGATTTTAATGGGATGTTTTGTAGTTAATGGTAAGTTTAGAACATTTCAAAACAATGTGATGTTATGTTTTATAACATTTCAAAGGCATTAGTTTAAAAACATAATGTTTTTGTTTGTTCTATAAAATGAGCTATTCTTATAAAAGTTATTTTGGAACTCATGAGTTGCCTCAATGATTATTTAAATCAGCTGTTCAATGTCAGAAAAATAGTAATATTAGCAATCTTAGTGTAGTAGTCAGCTGCTTATTGTGTATTGGTGTTTCAGCTTTGTTTTCTTATAGGTTATGTTTTTTCCTTTTGGATAATTCAATGTAATCAGAAGTAATATAACATTTAAAAATGACTTCAAGAGGTCGACTAATGGTAGACATGACAACAAAGCCTTCTACATCTTCAATAAAAAGGTAAGTTTATTAATTCATGTGATCGAGATAGATCTCCGCTCATCGCCTCTAAACCCAGAGCAAGCTGCAACTGCAGAAATTGTTTGAGCAATTTTATAGAAGATATAAATAACTACGAAGAGTTCTTCAGCCGTTTGGTGAAGAAAGTGATGAATCAGAGAATGAGTTTAGCAGCATTAAAAGAAGTAATAAAAGAAAAGCCACTAGACAATTATTTGCTCCAAGTAGCAAAAAAGGTTACTACTCTAACAGGCCAATCAAACAATCCCCTGCCACTGGCTTATCAAAGTAACACTCAAGATTCCTCCTCCAGTGGTAGGAAAGAAAATCAGAACAGAAATATTACTGATTTACCAGAAGTCGATTGTACCAATACTAATAAAAAAAGGAAGCAAAGTGTATGTGTGCTAAAAACTTGTCCCTGGCAAAAAAGGAGTGTTTCTGTTGAAAAATTGGCAAAGTGTGAAAGCCAAAAGATTGAAAAAACCTTGGCTTGGAATATGTTAGCCCTACTACCAAAAAAAATTGTTTCGGCTAAAACAATGGGTGTGGTTGCATTGAAAAAATGCCGATTGAAATGCCAAACGAGGTAAACCAAGAACAACGCCTTGTTATCTTTGAAAACTTTTGGAAATTAGGCAATCATACGAGGCAGTGGGATTTCATAGTGAAAAACTGCTACCAAGACAGACAAAACAACTGCAACCACCAAAGAAAATAGAGATTCGGAAGAAATTA
This sequence comes from Homalodisca vitripennis, assembly GCF_021130785.1. Classification (NCBI taxonomy): domain Eukaryota; kingdom Metazoa; phylum Arthropoda; class Insecta; order Hemiptera; family Cicadellidae; genus Homalodisca; species Homalodisca vitripennis. The sequence goes on from NC_060215.1 coordinate 20,374,310, forward strand.
TTCAATTAAAATATACTATTCCAGTTTCAAAACACCTCTATTGAAGTATGCAAAAAAATGTACTTAGATACATGCATAACTGATATGTGGGTTAGGACAGCGTTCAATAAACTGGAAAGGTCTGATGAAGTAACAGTAACCCCAGATAAAAGGGGGAAACACACTGAGCGTGGTAAGCGGATTTTAAGCCATTCTATTAAACAAAGTGTAAGAAATCACATTAAATCTTTTAAAAGTGTCGAATCCCACTGTATAAGAAAGGAAAGTAAGCGACAGTATCTTGAGCAAGGATTGAGCATCGCAAAAATGTATCGGCTATACCAGAAATGGATAAAAGACAAAGGTGGAGAAAGTGCAACAATCAGGCCAATATACTGATATATTTAATTCAGAATCCAATCTGTGCCTTTTTGTTCCCAAGAAAGACCATTGGTGAGTTTATGGAAAAAACAAAAATGCTGTAAGAGAAATGAAAGATAGAGATAAGGAAAGAGCACAAAGTGACAAGTCAGTAAGTGTAGCTGTCTTCGACTTGCAGAAAGACCTTGAACATCCCTCAATCCGATGTAAGTATATTTTATTACAAGAGAAAGTACGCTTGTTACAATTTTTGATATTGGTAATAACAAAGGATACAGCTACTTCTGGCATGAAGAAATAGGGAAAAAAGGTTCCAATGAACTTGCTAGCTTCGTTATGGATTTTATCTTGTCTAGAGTAAAAGATGGTGTCAAGGAATTTATTTTTATACTCCGATAACTGCCCTGGCCAAAACAGAAATCGTATCATATGTACAGTATGTATTCAGCTATGGCGGAAAAAACTGAGTGTAACGATCACTCATCACTTTTTAGAAAAAGGGCAGACACAGAATGAAGGTGATTCTATGCATGCACTAATTGAGAGGAGGAGCAAGAACCAAACCATTTTATGTTCCTGAACAATGGGTCATGCTCATACGGATGGCTAAGTCAAGTGGAGAAAAATATATTGTTAAAGAGGTATGTCAAAAAGACATTGTAAAATGTAAAGATCTGGTAACATTTGATAACAGGAACTGGCAGATTGATATAAATGAAGAAAAAAATTAAGTGGAACTGTATAAAGGAAAGTTCATATATGGAAAAAGGATAACCCTACAACACTGACTTTAAAATATAACCATACTGAGGAGACATGCTTTGTACTTGATCTGTACCATAAGCACACTGGAAGCAGAAGAAATATTGAAGACTTAGTTTTAGGACCTGCTTACAAGTCTAAGTTAGCAATAACAACTTCAAAATATAAAGATCTGTTATCTTTGTGCAATGGTATGCAAATTCCAGTAATGTACCAACATTTTTTTTTAGAAAACTAAAACATAGCAAGACCACCACAAGTGTAGAAAGTGATTGTGAATAGAGTTTGTATTTTATGAATACTAAATATTGTGTATTCAGAATTTTTTGTATTCCAATTTAAAACAGTTTTATGTTTCTATAAGGTTTTAAATACTGTTTGAAGTAGTAATTTGAGCTGTTTTTTTAAAGCATAAAAACTACTGTATTCTGCATTTTGTATGTAATATCAATCATAATTTGTTTCTTAATAGTAAAAATAATTATAGCTTTATATAGTTTTAATCATGAAAATGTTTCTTTAATAAATAAAATTTAACTGTTCCTTTCTAAAACAATAACTTTTACTCATTACATTACCCGAGTCAAAACAGTGAAGATGAAATTTTTCTTCCATATAAGAACATCTTAACTCAAGATACGACGTTCTTATTTGGAAAACTGTGAGTAGAAGATAAAATTTTTGTCCATATAAGAATATCTTAACTCAAGATACGACGTTTTCTTATTTGGAAAACTGTGAGTAGAAGATAAATTTTTTTCCATATAAGAATATCTTAACTCAAGATACGACGTTCTTATTTGGAAAACTGTGAGTAGAAGATAAAAAATTTCTTCCATATAAGAAACATCTTAACTCAAGATACGATGTTCTTATTTGGAAAACTGTGAGTATAAAAAATCATAACTCAGTAAACAATTTAAATAATAAAAAATCTTCATGCACAATACTACTAAAATGTGTGTCAGCATAAGTGTATATATCAATACAAAATTCATTACTTTAGAGAGAATAGTCTGGGCTCAGGGATTTTCTATAACTTTCAAACTGCTCTCCTGAAAAATTGCAGATTTTGAGATACGATGTTCTTATTCGGAGGCGTCGATATACTACAATTTAGTATCCCAAATTCTTATCAAATGCAAATTTTGCTTGCGTTCAAAATACTGGTGCATTTTTTTAATGATGTTAGTTACCGTAACGATTTAAGAAATTAATCGTTAATAAATTTACTTAAAAGTCATATTACAGTTCAAAGTGCCGAAACATTTTAACTAAGAGGTAATCTCAAATAACTTTTGCATTATTTTCTTGATTGAAATTAAATTATTATTGGGGAGGAGGGCTTTAAACATATGGCGGTAGAAACTGTAAAATAATAGAAACGGTTTTAGGAGCGTTTAAATCTCTGTCTGTACACATATATTTAAATCTAAAAGAATACCACTTGTATACAGACGAGGTAAAAATATTTTTTAAATAAGTTTGGTTATAATGCTTTTTAATTTTGACGTGACAACGTCTTAAATTAGGTTGCGGCTCGGAGTCACTCATGAAAAAGTGTAACGCCCGGTAACGTTACGATGCCCGTCCAGTGGGTCCGCCGCACGGGATAAAGCAGATAACTATGTTTATTCGTGAAAATGTGGAGTGCTTAGATTCGTCATTTACAACAACTACAACAATAAAGGTAAATAATTGTACACTGATATTTCATTATCGTAAACTATGATTGATTGATTAATTGTTAGATTGACACAAAAGTTGAGAAACTGAGTTTATAGGTTATGTCATACTATTGACAAATGTTGATAGTGTTAAGTAAATTATTAGTTTAAATCACTCTGCAATCAATCGTAATTCAGTCGATTGAGAAGAAACAGCGCGTATTGCTAGTCAAACATTTAAAATAACAAATTATAACCTCTAACCTGTCATAACAGTGCGACCAAACAAACGAACTAAACCGACCAATCACCACGCGCGGAGTTAGAATTTAACTGTGTTTAGCAAGAATTTCAAATTCCAATTTTAGTAAATGTTTTATTCAACTTTACCATTTACAATAA